>NC_083586.1:5247500-5385000 GCF_027579695.1 Neoarius graeffei
GTCACTGTAGTGTGTTTGTCTGTATGGTGATTGGTGAACCATTTTGCATCGCAGAATATGCCCCAGCGGTGCAGCCACATGGACTCTGGGGCCTGTGATTGTATTGCCCAGACCAGTTGGTCTCCTCGTGGAAAATCCTTTAAAAATGCTCAGCACTCTACACATATAATTTTCTCAAAAGTTGGAGTCACACTTGTCTTGATTCACACGATGTGTCTACCTAAACAATAGGATTTACAGTTTTCGCACAAGAAGCCTCAAAGTGACAGATTCACAGCCCAACTGCTCCATTGACTCCCATTATAATCCCGACATTGCTTTTACGACAAAATCAGAAATATCAGTTTTCAGCTCGCTCTGTTGTCCACATTTTTTACACTAGGGACAAAAAAATTACATCAATGTGTTCATGAGAGCCTTGTAGCGCTCAATGTGAAAGAATTTTGTGAATACCTCCTTTCGTTTTCGTGTAAATCACTGTTGTTCGAGGAGAAGGAAATCTGAGAAAAAGCTCTTTGCCTGTAATCTTATGTCTCTGCTCTGCACCTGAGCACCGTCACCAAGGCAACGAGCTCCAGTCAGGGAGCAGATGGGGGAGGGGCTGCTCTCTCTCTCTCAAACACACACATGATCATAGCATCGCAGCATCATAGCAAGTCACACATTCACACAGTACAGTACAACTCCTGCAATAGCGACTGCTACGCCCATTGCATCACTCTCACGATTTCCCACAGGGGAATTGTCTAGTTAAACTTATTCATTCAGGAATGTGTTCTCTCTCCCTTACTTTTTATCCTTTTATACAGATATGTGTAAGAGTGTCTATGAAAACAGGCACATTTTAAAATTTGCAGACGATACCGTCATTGTAAGTTTGTTACACAATAATGAATACAGCCATGGTCCAGTCTTGGAGGATTTTATTAGGTGGTGTGATCTTTCTTTCTTGGTGCTTAAAGGTCAACTAAGTTTAAAAAAATTAACTTTCATATTCTGTTTATTCTTACCTAAAAACACAAAACCCGACTTGGAAGTAAAGCAAGAAAGTTGTTCTTCTCAAAATCGTATATTTTTAGTGAAGTTACAAAATATCCCTTTCTGATTGGACAACAGGTGATGACGTATGTTTCAGAATACAATGCAGAAAGTACCTGAAGAAGTCCCTGCAGTTTTTGTGGAAATGATCGATAAGGATCGAAATAAAAGGGACACATTGTGTTGTGCATTGTTTTCCATTGTGTCACGAAAGGTGTAGGCCTGTGTAGCAAATAAGATGTTATTTCAACGCCCTGATTTGTAGGTTGACTATTTTCATTCCGTGACACAGGTGCACATGCTCTGCCTGTGCGTCAATGCCGACTGCCGTCGAATCAGTGTGCTGCAGAGAGATCTCCGAAGTGGCTGCAAAAATACAAGCCTACAATGAGCAACAGAATGCACAACTAGAGTGCATCACGTCTCACCCAGGCTTTCAAACAGTCTGCCTGGATAGATGGGTACTGGAGACAGCACACTACCAGTATGTGCAGCAGTATGGTGGGCAGTGTTCGAACTATGCCGATATTTTCGGGGGGTCCCTTTTTTTTCCTTGGGGGGTTGCTTGCGCTTGTCTCAGAGCGCGGATATCCAAACGCATGAGAAGCTTATCTTACGCACATATCACGCAGACTCCACACACGCATCGCGTCTGAAGTCATAACTCATCAGGGGAAATCGTGTCCGCATTGGCATGTTCAAAAAACAACCTTGCGTCAACAATGATACCACACACAAGAAAAAAAAACAGTCAGGCTACTCAACACATCTGATCCACAGCAGCACCAAAGCATCACTGGAAATCATGTCAACAACCAATCTTCCACAACACTTCAGATATGCAAATGCTTCCCGTTACACACGATTGCTATGTCAATAAACATCATTTTGCCAATATTTTAGAGACCCCCCCAACATTTCCCAAATCATGTTTTCAAGGGATCTCGGATCCCCCGAGTACCCCCGTAGTTCGAACGGTGATGGTGGGCATGCAAGGCAGGATCCATCTGAAAATGAGTGAGTTGTCCCCCTAGAATTCTGATTGGTAACAAAAGTGCCTAGATTTCATGTATTGCTGCAGCTAAAGTCATCACTACTGTAGTAAAATAATAATAAAACCACACACAAAGTAAATTCACAAAGTACATTGAATTTACAGGAAATTCAGACATACTGCATATCGGCAGCTGGCTAGATGGTGCTGGGAGTACCTAGGCCGTCATGTTCGCGGTCCACTGCCATCCTGTGCAGTCACAAAGATCCGGGAGACATTCCCATCCACTAAATATACAGGTTTCCAGGATGTGGTGTAATGTGGCAAATAAAGACGTTTGAATGTATACTTGAATCAGATTTATTTGTTCTAATGCATTTGTTAACCCTATAACAAAGACAAACCAGAGGTCCAAAGACCTGGGAAAAGGATTCACACAGCAATCCTTCCCAATCCAGTGTAGATACGTCCATAATCAACACTAACACTTGCCTGAAATAACCTCAGCAATGATAACAAAAAAATATATAATAATAATGATGGTGATGATGATAATAAGAATGTATGGTGTTGAAACAGAACTGAAAAAGTTTTCAAAGACCCAAAAGGCACAAGATCATACATGACACACATTTGCCCATCAAAAGTTTCTCTGATGTGTACATACAGCACAATACAATCATTTTTTGGAAAATCGGCTGTGATGGCATCGGGTAAATCTCCTCTTTGGGGGGGTACACATGGCCGCTGCTCAAAGGTGGTGGTGATGGCTGCCTCTCTGGTGGTGAAGTGTCAAAGTCTTGCTCTGATACATCAGCCATGAGTTCCTCAACATAGGCTACACACATTAAAAAAATGTGTCAAACATTCAAAAGAAGATTACTGCTTTTAGTTTTGGTGGGCTGTCTGTTTTGTAACACTAGGTAAAGCGTTTTACAAATCAGTGCAAAGCCAATATGTGACAAATGTATGGGGGAAATCACAATCTACATAACGTGACATTTTCCACCTTTGACTTACAGTAGTTGCATGATTCTTTGACTGGCTTAGCTGAAGCACTTCCTGGCTTGTACTTTGGTTTTCGAATACTATAGCGTAGGTCCCCTTTACTTGTCCTTGCCTGCTCTCTGTCACTGTTTGCGTTGTAGTATAGTGCTGCCAAATGAATCCTGAGATAGAAATGATAGGAAAGAAACAATGATTTTGTTGATGCTGTTAATATTGATACTGAATGTGATGTTATCTATTATCAGCATGAAAACAGCAACATTCTGAGTTATCAAGATTAGCGAGAGGTATGAACTTACCTGCTGAGGATGCCATGATATCGGTACGACTTCATTTTTGGTGCAAATTTTTTGATGGTCTCATCTTTGGGGAAGCGATGAAAGCTTACCCCGTCTTTATATGTATTGCCACAACCTGCGATTATACACCGAGTAGGCATGGCTGGGGACTGTAGGCGAAAACTCTGGACTCAGTCTTTGTAAGTAACTAAATCAACTCAAATTACTTTCCGCACTTCAGTCCAGGTGCAACGACTATGCCACCGTGTTATTCTGAAACATGCGTCACGAGGTCGCGTGACCTATCTCGTGCTCGTAAGTTTATTTTTTGAAGGGTGGAGCTTTGGGTCCTGAAAAACAGATGAAATACCGCTTTCCAGCAATTAGTGCACATTCACAAAATCACGCTCAGAAATGTAAGGTATCTCTCTGCATACGTGAAAACACATTTGGATCACTGTGGAATTTTGTTTTTTTTAACTTAGTTGACCTTTAATACATCCAAAACAAAGGACATGATTATTGATTTTAGAAATCAGGCTCCAAACCATGATCCCACAGTCATCAAGGGCCAATCTGTTGAACGTGTGGATAATTACAAGTATCTTGGGATTGTCATTGATGATAAATTGACTTTTAACAAGAACTGCGAAGCAGTATGCAAGGGGGGACATCAGCGGTTGTTTTATCTTCGGAAATTGTTCCGTTTTAACATTGATAAAACTATGCTGACCCTATTTTATCGTGCTTTTACTGAGTCATTTTTATCTCTTGCCTTCGTGTCTTGGTTTGGTAATCTGTCACTACAGGACAAAAACTCCCTGAACCAAATAAATGGGCTGGGTGGCTAATTGGGAAGCCTCAACCCACCATGTCTTCTCTTTATGACATACAGTTACAACGTAAAGCTACCTGTATTCTTAAAGATGGCTCACACCCTTTGCATGGTGAGTTCCAGCTCCTTCGCTCTGGTCGTCGTTTTGGGGTCCTTAAGGGAAGGACAAAACAGTACAGAAAGAGCTTTGTACCAACAGCAATTGTATTGCTGAACAGTAAGGCCCAGAGGTGAATAATTTTGTTCATACTGAACAATTGATGATGAAGCACTTTTTAAAGATCACACTTTTAAGGATTGTATATGTTAGGATGTGTGTACTGTTGTTGTCTTGTCTGTTACAATGTATTTTACATAGCTGTTATTTTGTATTGGGATTGCTGAATTCCTGCCTGCACAACGAATTTACCAGTACTATGGTATGGTACAAATAAAGAAACCTTGGACCCGCCCTCCATTCTCAAACTGCCGCTAGGCCATGTCCCCACTGCCACATACCCCCACCGGTTGACTCGGGCCGGGGAGCCATCCATCCTGCAGTGGACTCCCCCTTCAATGGAACAGGAAGTCTGCCACCACCATCTGTGCCCCGGCCTGTGGACCACCTCGAATGTAACCATGTAACCTCCTGGAGGGTGAGATACCAATGGGTGATCCGCACATTGGCATCCGTCATGTGGTGGAGTCACTGGAGGGGCACGTGGTCCGAACAGAGAGTGAAAGGGCACCCCAGCAGGTAGTATTGGAAGGTATGGACCGCCCACTTGATGGCCAGGCACTCCTTTTTAATGGTGCTGTACATACTTTCATGCATCGAGAGCTTGCAGCTGATTTACAGTTCCTTGCTCTCCACCTTCTGGTACAAAACGCCCTCCAGCCTTCTGTCCGATGCATCTGTCTGTAAAATGAAGGGGAGAGAGAAATCAGGGGAGTGTAAAAGCCCCCCCCACACACACACTGCAGCTTTTACCTTGGTGAAAGCCTGTTGGCACTGCTCCATCCACTGGACCGGATCTGGTGCTCCCTTTTTAGTGAGATCAGTCAGTTGGCTGGTGACATCTGAATAATTAGGTATGAACGTAGGATAGTAGCCAGCCAGCCCCAGGAACTGCCTCACCCCCTTTTTGGTCTTGGGCCTCGGGCAAGCCGCAATCGCAGCAGTCTTGTCAATTTGGGGATACACCTGCCCATGACCCAGATACCGTACTTCCACCCACCCAATTGCACATTTTTTTTTTTTTTGGGTTAGCTGTGAGACCCACATGCCTCAGTGACTCTAGGACAGCCCTAAGGTGTTCAAGGTGCCGAGGCCAATCATTGCTGTACGCGATAATGTCGTCAAGGTACATTGCCACATAGGCAGTGTGGGGATGGAGGACATTCTGCATGAGCTGCTGGAATGTGGCGGGAGCCTCAAATAACCCAGAAAGAAGCGTGACAAACTGGTGTAATCCAAACGGTGTGGAAAAGGCCATTTTCTCTCAGGATAGACGAGTCAAGGGGATCTGCCAATATCCCTTTGTTAAATCCAGTGTTGAATAAAAGTGAGCAGTATCTAACCGATCAAGCAACTCATCAATGCGAGGCATTGGGTATGTGTTGAATTTAGACACCACGTTGACCTTTTTTCTATAGTTTACAAAGAACCAGACTGATCTATCAGTCTTGGGTACCAGGACCGCCGGGCTGCTCCAGTCACTGTGTGATTCCTCAATCACAGATGCGAAAGGAGAATACGGGAGGACACCACTGGTGCGGTGGGCCAGCTGTGGGGAGCCAGCCCCTGTCTCTGTGGTGGGGGAATGGGGTGGGGACGGGAAGAGAAGGGAGAAGAGGCGACCCATCCACCTGCTGTCGGAACCGGCATCAGATGGCCCTCCACCAACTTGATGGCTTGCTCCAGGGATGCTGAGCGATGACGCTGGACCCAGTCTGCCGTTCCTTCCGGAAGTTGAGCGATAAACTGTTCCAGTGTCACCAGATCGATGATCCTGCTGGTGTCATGGTCTTCCACCCTCAGCCACTATTGGTCAAATGCGAACGGCCGGCTGACCTCCTCCAATGTCCGTGTCCAGAAGCACTGGCGATGTTGTTCCGGAGAGTGGCCGACACACTGCAGGATGGCTCTCTTCAGGTTGGTGTATATGAGCTGGCTGCCGGCAGTGAGCTGCTGTGTGGCAGGCTGTGCCTCGCCAGTCAGGAGCGGAAGTAGGCATACTGCGCGGTGCTCGACTGGCCACCCCCACATTTTTTTGCTGCTGGCTTGAAGTGAGCAATTAAAGCCTTCCGGATCGTTGTACGGGCCCATCTTTGTGAGGGTGCTGTGGGGAGGGTCCGCTGCGGTCGAGGTCCCCGACAACACAAGCAGATGCTGGAACGCTTGGCGATCTTCCTGCTGGGCCAGTATCATGGCTTCAAAGCATTGCTCTTGTTCCTTCCAGAGGGCAGTCAGCGCTTGGTTCTGGTTTTGCTGGACAGTAGCAAGGGCATGGATGAGATCCTTCGATGGGGAAGACTTCATGTGGTGGTTCCCTTCTGTACTCCCGGGTTTCGGCACCACTCTAATACGTCCCTCATGTGGGTGGAGTACAGAAGCATGGCAGGCGAGAGATGACGTTCACACACACCTTTTTTATTTTCATGTTGTTTTTCAGCTTTAACATCCATTTAGATACACAGACGTGTGCGTACACACAGTTGTGTTTTGGTCTGGGGAAATCTCTTCTGTCTGCTCTCTCCCTCTTTTTCTGTTCTCCAGTCACGGCAACAAACACACACACACACATTTAATTGACAACAGGTGCATTGACTTTACCACTCACCTTCCCTGGCCCCGCCCTACATTCAGAAACTGACACTAAGCCACGCCCCCATTGCCACAAATGCGTTTGAAGTTCTTCATACTAACTGTCCAGGTTTTTGTGTCATGCTGAGATAATCATTATAAAGAATTGCGATGCCTCCTCTGCCAGTTAGACGAGGCTGGTGTATATAACTGCAACCAGGAGGACTAGTTTCATTTAATGCTACAGACTCCTTTGGTTTAATCCATGTTTCTGTTTAAACACAGTACATTAAACTGCTGATCAGTAAGAAGTTCATTAACAGTTCATGCTTCAGACATAAGAGAGAAAATATTTAAAAGTCTTACCTTTTACAGTAGGTCAAAGGTGCTGGCAGCGGCTGTACAGTCAGTATGATCTAATTTTATATTAATTAGATTATTAGAACAAACTCTGAGTATTTCTACTTTTTTGTATAGCTCGGGGAACAGGCACAGTCTCAATGTAATGAAACCTGTGTGATGACTCTGTGCAGGTAGCAGACAGACAGTTTAGCCTGTCCGTCTGCTCCCTGGCCTTGGCTCTGGATTGTCGTGGATTAACTAGGCCTGTTCTGAGACTATGAGCTATGCTGTGAGAAATGAGAGCAGCATCTTCCCAAGTGGGATGGATACCGTCCCGCCCTAACAGATTTGTTTGATCTTTAGCTGTGTGAGGACATGAAAGCAGAGACATCCATGGATGGAGAGACCTCAGAAGCCTGTGTGAAGAAAGAGGAGACGCTGGAGCTGAATATCTACAGCTATGGAGACGATCTCGACAACCCACCTGAAGGTCTCTCCGTTAAAGTGGAAGATCCTGATGATAAAGACCATCTCTGTAAGACATTAGGCCACTCTGGTGCTCAGTAACACTCACTGTTTATTCTACCCTGCACACTATCTGGTGCACTAAAAGTGCAATACAGTACATTTGGCATGTAGCCTCAGTCTCTTATAATTTTAATCAACAAATTGACATTGAAATTTAGATTTTTTTATTGATTAAAGTATGAACTTTGTTTATAGACCGTGTAACATTGTAGCGAGGAGTGAGAGAAACTTTTATTTGTTTGTTTTATTCATTTATTTAAAATACTTTAGTCATTATAAACCGAGGATGTTAACCTGAACAAAAAAGCCTGGAATATCACATGATGGATGTGTATTAAAAAAATCTATGCTCAGGGCTCGAAATTAACTTCTTTTCTTTGTGTCCCGCAGTGGTCCCGAATTCTGTGTTGTATTGTCCCGAATGGAAGCAATAGTGTCCCCATTTTTTTCCTCTCTGAAATAACCAGTGGTTAATATTATCATATGAAGTTACTATTATATTTGTAACTATGCGATTTTTAACCCTTTATATCATTTTTACAATAAGTCACAAAACACAAGTGACACATGTCCTATACATCATCTACTTCAAAATTAGTTATTGCATTTTCAGTTTATTAAACTTTGGCGATCTCACTGTATGAATAGATACCCGTTTATTTAAAGGGGCCAACTAGCTCATTCAGAAAATGTTTCAACTCACTACATCTGCAGTACACTTTAGTTGAAAATAAGACCCCTTTTATGTTCATTTCATCTACTTATACCTTGAATATCTGTTGGCATATATAAGGCCAACTTATCATTTTCACCATTACCGTTATCCATTTTTATGTAATATACCTGTTGCCCCATTCAGAGATGTTTTGAAAGCGATCAGCCATACCATCAATAGATGAAATACCCTTGAGCAAGGCACCTACCCCAACATTGCTACAGGGACTGTAACACTGTAAAAAACCGTAAAGTCACTTTGGATAAAAGTGTCATATCATATAAGTACAAACAAAGCAATGTAATGCAAGGTTTTTATTGTAACCTTTAGTCATAGAAATCATTTACATTATTTACAGTGCTTAATTTCATTTTCTTTGACCTAGATAAATTTCCCATTCATTTCTATGGAATTATTTGAAAAACTACACACATTTTCAAACATCCGCTGCTCTGGCATACTTTCACCTGGAGACATGATTCAAACTTTAAAACGTAGAGAAACTTCTCCTCTGTGGATCTGGCATTCAACTTTTTGCTAGGTTCTATACTTTTGGCTCAGACCCAGCTCAAACACCATGTGGGTTCCTGGAGAAATTCCGGCTTTATAATGGGTGTCTATTGCATTACACACCAGTGGAGCTTGTTAAGTTAGAGTGTAGAGAGCTTGGAAAAATAGCTCAAACTTTCTCATTTAAACTGTTTTCAGCCCCAATTTTCACTCTACACACATAATTTTCTCAAAAGTAGTAGCCACACTTGTCCTGATTCACACAATGTGTCTACCTACACGATAGGACTTGCAGTTTTTGAATGAGAAGCCTGAAAGTGAGGAGAGGGCAGGCGCGCAGCCCCATAGACTGCCATTATAAACGTGGCTGTGCTTTGACTGTTAAATCAGAAAAGTCACTCGTTTTTAACTCGCTCTAGTGTCCTCAACTTTTACACTACAGACAAAAAAAAGTACATCAGTGTATTCAGGAGACCCTTGTGGCACTCAATGTGAAATAATTTTGTGAATATCTCCTTCCGTTTTCGTGTAAACCCCCATTGTTTGGAGGGAGCACTCTGACGGAAAGCTGCCCTTTTTGTGTGCCCCTCCCCCACCCGCGCGCTGAGCAGAGAGAGACAAAAATACAGTCCAGCTCAGCTCCAGCAACTGTGACTGCTACGCGCACTGCATCACTCTCACGATTTCCCCCGGGGGAATTGTCGTCTCTAGATCTATTTTTTCCATTGTCCCAGATATTTTGTGCCCCGATGACATTTTTTATGGTCCCTGGGATGTCGGGACACCGTTAGTTTCGAGCGCTGTATGCTGCGTGGTTTTATTTTCATATTACAGCATGGCCCAAAATGTATGATTCCCCTCAAACCATAGTGATTTGCTTGTTATTGCAATTTTGAATTTATTAATGAATGACACATTCAATGTTCAATTTGTTTCTGTTTACATTTAATGTTGCAGAATGTCTGTCATTCTCTCCAGCCACTCCTGTTTTATTCTGAGACGAAAAAAAAAAATGTGGGATGTCGTGTGACTGAGAAACCAGAAAGCACAAAGTCCTCTGTCCTGAAGACTCTTCCATCTTGGGAAACTTACTGACTGATACCTGGGTCTCCTTCCATAAATGTTAAATAAATGTGTTGTAACATCTTCGCCACATTAGAAGATTATAGGTTTTTTCCACCCATTTGTCGTCCAGTGTGGCCACCTGCTAGTATCCACCCACTAGCCAGGTCTCTCTAACCATGTGAGTGAAGGCTAACATGTACTTCCTCCAAGACATGTAAAGCCATCAAACTCCTCTTTTTCAATTGCAGCTCATGTTGTGTCACATGATAGCAAAACACACCTGGAGGACAGTGCTATGTGCTTTGTTCCCCACATGCATAAGCTCGCAGAAGATCCCAACCAGCTGTGATTTAATAGGGGACAGAGAGTATGCCCCTCATTATGCCTCTGGAATGGAATGTTCAATAAGAGACAGTGGGTGTGAGAGACAGGAGTCCAAATATACGGATTTCGGGGCCTCACAGTGGCGCAGCTCTGGGGTCCTGGATTCGATTTTAAGCTCGGGTTGCTGTCTGTGTGAAGTTTTGCAATTTCTCCTCCCCATTGGACTTTTTATTTATTTACTTACTTTCTTTCTTACTGTGTGGACAGAAAAAGAAGAAACTTTATTTGTCACATGCACACTTCAAGCACAGTGAAATTCATCCTCTGCATTTAACCCATCTGAAGCAGTGAACACACGTGCGCGCACACCCAGAGCAGTCGGCAGCCACACCAGAGCGCCCAGGGAGCAGTCGGGTCAGGTACCATGCTCAAGGGCACCTCAGCCCAAGGCTGCTCCACGTTAACCTAACTGCATGTCTTTTGGATTGCGAGGGAAACCAGAGCACCCAGAGGAAACCCACGCAGACATGGGGAGAACATGCAAACTCCACACAGAAAGGCCCTCGCCGGCTGCTGGGTTCGAACCCAGAACCTCCTTGCTGTGAGGCAACTGTGCTAACCACTACACCACCGTGCCACAGTTAATTTTGTTTGTACCTGCATGTGGTTTTCATAACAAATTTGGGAAATTCTGTTCCCCAGAAGATAAGCAAACAAGCAGCTGAATTTAAAACAACCCTGACCAGGCAAGTCCTAAGAGAATACTGTAAATACATCATGCAGTGCCACAGTCATGTTAATGAACATTCATTTTATTTTGCCCTGCAAGCTTCATATCTGACCATTTGTTTACTCCCACAAGGAGGTAAAAAAACCCTCATACTCGTATCCAGTACTGGCACAAAATATGGAAATGCCTAGGAAAAGATTGATTTTGCATACTTAATCCATGAAAATGACATCAGAATCTGCACTGAAGGCAACTGAAATACATTATGAAGATACAGAGGCACCTTTTAACCACAATTTTTTACTTTACCCATGAAAATACGAGCAGTTTTGGCCATCGTTGTGTGATAAACATCATTAAAATATTGGAAATAGTGTCTCTTTAGTTTAGCCCCAAAAACCACCTTAATCACTCCTTGTTGGGCAATCCTACCATGATATGCTAATTATTCCACAGGTGAAAACCATTAACTAAGTCATGTGGTCTCTACAAATAATTCATTAGAAAAAGTATTTATCCTCTGACTACAGCCAGGCAACAGGCAGAAATGGCATCAAAGAGAGAAACTACAGAAGAGCAGTGTATTAGGATGAAAGTTTTGCAGGAGGAGGGCCATTCATAATGAGCCATAGCAAAGAAACTGCATGTGACCCACAGTGCTGTCTGGAAATGCCTCAAGCATCACCAGAAGACTGGGAACTTCAAGAACATTTCAGGCAGAGGAAGGAAGAAAAAGTTGACTAAAGCTGATGTCCAGTACCTCAAGACTACATCCCTACGAGAGAGGAAGAAATCCAGCAAGGAACTGGCAAAGGACCTCCAAGATGCTACAGGCAAGGATGCCTCCCCACACCTGGTTAGGAAGACACTCTCAGCAGAAGGCCTCAAAGGTCATGTCAGTGCGCAAAACTTTTGTTGAGAAGTGGAAATAAGCAGAAGAGACTTACAGTTGTGCTCATAAGTTTACATACCCTGGCAGAATTTTTGCTTTCCTGGCCTTTTTTCAGAGAATATGAATAACACACAAACTTTTTTCCCCACTCATGGTTAGTGGTTGGGTGAAGCCATTTATTGATAAACAACTGTGTTTTCTATTTTTAAATCATAATGACAAGAAAAAACATCCAAATGACCCTGATCAAAAGTTTACATACCCCAGTTCTTAATACCGTGTATTGCCCCCTCTAACATCAATGACAGCCTGAAGTCTTCTGTGGTAGTTGTGGATGAGGCTCTTTATTTTCTCAGATGGTAAAGCTGCCCATTCTTCTTGGCAAAAAGCCTCCAGTTCCTGTAAATTCCTGGGCTGTCTTGCATGAACTGTGCGCTTGAGATCTCCCTAGAGTGGCTCAATGATATTGAGGTCAGGAGACTGAGATGGCCACTCCAGAACCTTCACTTTGTTCTGTTGTAGCCAATGACGGGTCGACCTGGCCTTGTGTTTTGGATCGTTGTCATGTTAGAATGTCCAAGTACGTCCCATGCGCAGCTTCCGGGCTGATGAGTGCAAATTTGCCTCCAGTATTTGCTGATAACGTGCTGCAGTCATCTTTCCTTCAACTTTGACCAAGTTTCCTGTGCCTTTGTAGCTCACACATCTCCAAAACATCAGCGATCCACCTCCATGCTTTACAGTAGGAATGGTGTTCCTTTCATCATAGGCCTTGTTGACACCTCTCCAAATGTAAACATTTATGGTTGTGGCCAAAAAGTTCAATTTTGGTCTCATCACTCCAAATTACCTCGTTCCAGAAGTTTTGAGGCTTGTCTCTGTGCTGTTTGGCGTATTGTAGGCGAGATACTTTGTGGCATTCACTTGGTTTTAACAGAGCCCCTGATTTTCCATTTGTTAATCACAGTTTGAACACTGCTGACTGGCATTATCAATTCCTTGGATATCTTTTTGTATCCCTTTCCTGTTTTATACAGTTCAACTACCTTTTCCCGTAGATCCGTTGACAATTCTTTTGCTTTCCCCATGACTCAGAATCCAGAAACGTCAATGGCTGGATGAAAGATGTAAGAGTCTGTCTGGATCCCAGAAACTCACTCAGCTTTTATGCACACACACTGATTACAAGCAAACAGATCACAGGTGAGGATGTTACCTTTAGTAGCCATTCAAACCCATTTGTGTCAACTTCTATGCATGTTATCAGGCCAAAATCACCAGGGTATGTGAACTTTTGATCAGGGTCATTTGGGTAGTTTCTGTTGTCATTATGATTTAAAAAGAGAAAACACAGTCATTTGACAATAAATGGTTTCACCCAACCACTAAGCATGAGTGGAAAAGATGCTTTTGTGTTATCATTCATATTCTCTGAAAAATGGTCAAAGAATCATAGATTCTGCCAGGGTATGTAAACTTATGAGCACAACTGTAACTGGGCAAAAATTCACAGGAGTTGGACTTCTGAGCAGTAGAAAAGGGTCATGTTCTCAGATGAGAAGAAATTTTGAATTATTTGGCAACGCTATGCAACAATAAGTCAGGTGCAGAAAGGGAGAAAGATACAAGGCAAACTGTATTTCTCCCACAGTAGAACATGGCGGAGGGGTTCTGCAAGTATGGGGAGCCATCACCTACAATGGAGTTGGTCATCTCTACAAAATAGATGGGACTCTCACTGCTGACAAGTACAGACAAATCCTTATCCATCATGCTGTGCCTTCTGGAAGAGCTCTCATTGGCAACAACTTTATCTTCCAGCAAGATAATGACCCAAAACACACAGCTGGGATAGGTAAACAGTATTTACAAAACAAAGAACAAGATGGCAGCTTGGCAATTCTTGATTGGCCAGCCCAAAGTCCTGACATGAATATAATTGAGCAAGTCTGGAACTACATGGAGCGAGAGAAGGTGAAAAGGGCTCCTTCAAACCTGCCACAGCTCTGGGAAGTCTTGCAAGACATATGGAGATCAATTCCACTTGATTTTATTCATAAACTTTGATAGCATGCCTGATCGTGTCAGTGCACTTCAGTGTCAAGGGGTTCCGTACCAAATATTGATAATATTTTAGAATGATTTACTCTGGTTACTTGTAACATTTGTTTGTCATGATGAAAATGTTTAGTTAATTAAGAGAACTTGAGAACAAAAGGTCAAATTGTGGCATTTTGTCATTTTGGTAGGTGTTTCCATATTTTTTGCTAATACTGGTACTTTGTTGTGTCCTGTTTGATCCCAGTCCTGATGGACACCTAGTCTCAACCAGATGCTCAGTGAACCTTACTGGCAAGCTTTCTTAGGATAATCTTTATACAGTACTAATGTACCGTATATGGTCTTGGATAGACACACACAGATTGCACACACATTTGGGCCTCATTTCTTCCTGTTGTGTTTTCTCTACTCCTAGACTGTGAAGTTTGCAAATCCTTCTTCCTCAACAAATGCGAGGTTCATGGACCACCCCTCTTCATCCCCGATACTCCTGTTCCCATGGGAGTCCCTGACCGAGCCAGACAAACACTTCCTCCTGGGCTAGAAATCCAGAAGTCCAGTATTCCTGATGCAGGCCTGGGAGTGTTTAATAATGGGGAGACTGTTCCAGTAGGTGCACACTTTGGCCCCTGCCAGGGAGAGCTGGTGAACCGAGAGGAAGCCAAGAACAGTGGAGACTCCTTGGTTGTGAGTTTGTAATAAATTTTATTATAAAGATTGTATATTTTTATGCAACAATATATGATGACTAGATGAAGGTAGCTCCAATTAATATCAGTTTCTTCTTGCAGATGATATGTGGAGTAGTGGTGTAAATCGCAAGTTTGAGCACAATGCGGTCCGACATCGGTTCTTTTAGCCAGTGTGGTGGAACTTGCCTGTTAATAAAAATACTAGTAACACCTCAGTGCTCAAGTTGTCTGTGTCTATGCGTCAGCCCTGTGATGACCTGGCGACTTGTCCAGGGTGTGCCCCGCCTTTCGCCCGTAGTCAGCTGGGATAGGCTCCAGCTTGCCTGCGACCCTGTAGAACAGGATAAAGCGGCTAGAGATGATGAGATGAGATGTTTGTAGGTAGTCACTTTTTTTTTTATCTAAATGGCCTTTAATCCCGTTTTGAAAATAAATTTGGCTCCAGGGAGGAGGATTATTGTAGCGACCAGAAAAAGCAGTCGCTTTAGTTGTTGCCAGTTCCACGGAGCCTTGCCAGAGTGCAAAGGCTCATGGGGCTGTTAATGTTAAAGCTTGGAGAACATTAGGGGCTAAATAGCAATGAGCCACCTTGACCAAGACTCCTGCAGTAATTGACCACCTCTGTCCAGTATTTCTGATAGGTATGTATCTTGTAGTAAAATAAAACATCTAGAACCATGTTATGTACAGAGCATAGGATGTCACATAAGTCAATCAGTCCCTATCCCAGTCTACCATCCCACCCTGCCTGAAGTCCTCTACCGTCTTCCATTGCCAAAAAAAGACCATTAGCAGTAGGGCTGGGCAATTTTACGATTACGATGTTATTCACGATATAAAATCTCTATGATTAGAAATTAGACACGTACGATATGCCTACGATAAGCCTACGCCTTCAATAAAATTACTTCATCCGAAGTTTTGACAGACACGCGAATAGCCAATCATAACTAAACAGTACCGCATGTAACCAATCAGTTGGAAGAGAGCCACGTCAAGTTAGGTTGCGTGCACACACAAACACACACACGTGTAGCAGCAACGCACAGCATGGCTGTGGTGAAGTTTGCAGGAGCCCGGCATTTCTCCAACAAAGCGTGAAACAAAGCAATTATAAAAATGAGCGAGAAGCCGACTGACCGGAGTTCTGAACAGGAAAGTCAGAGCACTGCCCTGGAGGACATCGTTGAAAAGAAGGGCCAGAGATCTTCGGTTGTGTGGAGGTATTTTGGATATTTAAAATCGGACATACAACAAAGTGTTACACAAAACCTTAAACACACTGACGTACAGGATTGCACTTTTTTTCTCCTTGCAGCATAAGGTTTACACGTCAATATGTCTTTGTTTATTTGAAAGCTGCTAGAATTTGCACAAATGATTAACAATGGTATATAGTTTTTATTTTTCAGTTTCAGTTTATTCATTTGAATAAAAAGAACAAAAGAATGTGCATCCAGTTTGTTTTGGTTCTGTGAAACTTGAAGGATTGTTAAGCTATTTTTGTTAATTAGGAAGGAACTACTAATTTGTAATGTTCATATTTTGAGCAGAAAATTAAAGAAAATACAAAAATGGTGATTTGATTTATATCGTGATGTATATCGTTATCGAAAATTTTGAAAAAATATATCGTGATATAATTTTTTCTCATATCGCCCAGCCCTAATTAGCAGCCTGAGTGACCAGTGGCACTTATTCCCATCATCATGAAGTGCTTTGAGCAACCGGTTCAGACTTGCATCATCTCAAGTCCCCCACCCATGTTAGACACCAGTATACTTATAGAGCTAATGGGTCTACAGAGGACGCCATAGCAACAACTCTCCACACTGCCCTCACTCACCTTGAGCAGCAGGAGAGCTATGCTAGGCTGTTCTTTGTGGACTTTAGCTCAGCATTCAACACCATTCTCCTTCAGACAGGTGTCCAACCTGACAGACCTGGGACTGTCTTAATCCATCTGCCTCTGGATAAAGGACTTCCTGTCTGATTGCCTCAGCAATGGCTCCCCACTCTTCACCCTCTAGTCAAGTCAAGTTTATTTGTATAGCGCTTTTAACAATAGACATTGTCACAAAGCAGCTTTACAGAATTTGAACGACTAAAAACACGAGCTAATTTTATCCCTAATCTATCCCCAATGAGCAAATCTGTGGCAATGGTGGCAAGGAAAAACTCCCTCAGACAACATGAGAGAGAAACCTTGAGAGGAATCAGACTCAAAAGGGAATCCATCCTCATTTGGGTGATAAGAGACAATGTGATTCTAACATATTTTTAACATGAAATCAGTTTTGTTGATGTTCTAGCTCTTCATTGATGGAAACTTGAGTGCAAAACTGTTCATGACAACTGCAGTCCTAAAGTTAGCAAGTCAGCTGTAGTCCTCAGCCATAAAAGCATTACTGTAAGTGTCCAGAGCATCTTCCAAGTGTGACTTTCAACTGTCCATATGGGGCCATCCTCCACAGGAGCAATGTGATGAGACTCCAACCAGATGTAGGGCATCAGAATGGATCAGGCAGGTCTGAGGAGCAGAAGAGGTCAGGATTGCCATGTAACTCAGAGGGACAGATAGGGGGAGGGGGAGAGAAAGAGAGAAAGCACAGGTTGTTGGGTATGTCCAATGTCACCTGATGAGTAGGAACAGTATACATATTGCACTGAGTACAAGCAGGGACTCCGGCAACTAACTATAACAGCATAACTAAAAGGGGAGAGCAAGAAGGTAGCACAGGCATGAGGGAGCCCCGGGACATAAAGCAGCAGCCACTACACCGTCAACAAACTCGAGTGAGCAAGCGAGTGGGGACTGACAGCATCCATACATCCCAGTTTACCAAAACACTGTCTGAGGAACCTCCAGATCTACACTTTTACCTCATAAACACTATTAACAAAAGGCTTGGCTAAACAGATATGTTTTCAGCCTAGACTTAAACACTGAGACTGTTTCTGATTCCCGAACACTACTTGGAAGGCTGTTCCATAACTGTGGGGCTTTGTAAGAAAAGGCTCCGCCCCCTGATGTAGCCTTCACTATACGAGGTACCAGCAGATAGCCTGCACCTTTTGATCTAAGTTGGTGTGGTGGGTCATAGAGGAGCAGAAGTTCACTCAGATACTGTGGCGCGAGACCATTCAGTGCTTTCAAGGTCAATAGTAGTATTTTACAATCAATGTGAAATTTGATTGGGAGCCAGTGCAGTGTGGATAAGACGGGTGATGGGGTCATATTTTCTAGTTCTAGTAAGGACTCTTGCAGCTGCATTTTGAACTAACTGGAGCTTGTTTATGCACTTATTGGAACATCCAGACAGTAAGGCATTACAATAATCCAATCTGGGGGTAACAAAAGCATGAACTAATTTTTCTGCGTCGTGTAGTGACATTGAATTTCTTCTCTTAGAAATATTTCTGAGATGAAAGAAAGCTAACCGGGTAATGTTACTGATGTGAGTTTCGAATGAAAGTCCGGGGTCAATAATCACCCCGAGGTCTTTTACTGCTGCACGTGAAGAAACAGAAAGGCCATCCAGAGTTACTGTGGAATCAGAAAACTTGCTTCTAGCTGCATGTGGTCCGAGTACAAGTACTTCAGTCTTGTCAGAGTTAAGCAGAAGGAAGTTAATAAGCATCCCGTGTCTAATGTCCTTCACACATTCCTCAATTCTATTAAGCTGGTGTCTCTCATCAGGTTTTGTAGAAACGTACAACTATCAGCATAACAGTGGATACTAATATCATGTTTATGAATAATATCACCCAGAGGTAATATATATATCAGGGCTTTACATTAATTTTTTTGCTCACCGGCCACTGTGGCTAGTGGTTTTCCTGAGTCACTAGCCATTCAGCCTTTTCACTAGCCACAATTTTGTTGCCAGGAAATCGCAGTTTTTTTTCTTCACCATGATACGTTAAAGTTCGGAAGATCTAGATTTAATAATGAATGGCAGCGTATAATGTATCTCTACAGTAGCACTCAAGTATTCAGTGCTGTTAAGGTAGCTCCATCTATGAAAACATGGAACCAATTCAGACAAAAATATAAGCAGAGTATTCTGTTTATTGAACTCAAATTCAAGCCCCTTACAATATGAAATATCGTATATGAAAAATAACATTCAGTACAATTGAACTGATTCTAATATTAAAAGTCCAATTCAAAACATTTATCATTGAAAAACATTTGATGTTTTTCAATGCAAGTATTATGTGTATTATGAAGTATTATTATGTATATTATGTATTATCTATTAATTGTGTGTGTGTGTGTGTGTGAACATGTGTAGAGAGAGACATTAAATGTCCTCATTACATTCATCATCAGATGAGTCTGAATGGTCCATGAAAAATGGTCTTCGTGACCTGAGGCTTCCAGCAGGTCATAAGTTGATAGCTGGGGCGGGATCAACTTCTTTCCAATCGTGTGAACGTTTCTAAACGGCAGCTCCATCCTCTCCTGCTCAGCCGACTTCATGACAGCCAGGGACTGAAAGCAATGCTGTCCTGTAGTGAACCAGCCGTCTTCGCTGGTTTTGAGGTTATAGTACCGATGTGTGCATTTGACTTTTCGTGGTCCTTGATAGTTTCGAGTTTAAAATTACTGGTGCCTGTCTTTGCCAGACTTTCTACAGTCTTCGCAGTACGTGGTATTTTCGGTTTTGCTATGAACGAGCCAACCTGGGCGGCACAGTGGTGTAGTGGTTAGCGCTGTTGCCTCACAGCAAGAAGGTCCGGGTTCGAGCCCCGTGGTGGCGAGGGCCTTTCTGTGCGGAGTTTGCATGTTCTCCCCGTGTCCGCATGGGTTTCCTCTGGGTGCTCCGGTTTCCCCCACAGTCCAAAGACATGCAGGTTAGGTTAACTGGTGACTCTAAATTGACCGTAGGTGTGAATGGTTGTCTGTGTCTATGTGTTAGCCCTGTGATGACCTGGCGACTTGTCCAGGGTGTACCCTGCCTTTTGCCCGTAGTCAGCTGGGATAGGCTCCAGCTTGCCTGCGACCCTGTAGAACAAGATAAAGCGTCTAGAGATGATGAGATGAGATCTCTTGTGTGGTGTGTAATTCACCCCTCTCATTTAAATATGGCGAACATTTTTCGGCGCGCGCTTTGCGCATCACGGACCTCGGTGATTTTAAAATGCTGCTCCGGCCCTGCTCATTTCTGCCCCTTTTTTCCTGAGCAGCAGGGTTTGAAACTCCAGCTATATGCTGCCACACAGTGGGCTTGTCAGTCGTCAGCAACCTTGTTGCTTTGTTCATTAACCGCAGGTTACCGTATCATTTGACTTTTATCTGAGACGTTAACGAACATTCTAAACAATTCTAACATGTTGTCAGAATGTTTATGCAGGTGCTCATGGGAGTTGTAGGCATGTAATATTACATTGCAATGTGTTTACTATATCAGATGCCTTCAGAGAAAACTACAATTAAAATATGTCATACCACAGAATAAACCACCCGCCAAAGTGGCTAGTGAGACTAAAGTTATTACCCGCCAAAGCCGAATTTTACCCGCATTTGGCAGGTGCTAATGTAAAGCCCTGAGATTTTATAAAAATGCAGTATGTCTAGAAAAATCACCATTTACATCAGCATACTGGTAGTGATCAGTTAAATAAGAGCTGAGCCAGGAGAGAGCCGTTCCCGTAACTCCCACAACATTTTCTAGTCTATCCAGAAGAATGGAATGATCAATGGTATCAAATGCTGAACTAAGGTCAAGCAACACAAGCAGCGAGACACAGCCCTGATCAGACACCAACAGTAGGTCGTTTACTACTTTAACCAGAGCTGTCTCTGTGCTATGATGAGGTCTAAATCCTGACTGGTACATTTCATGGATGTTATTCCTATGTAAATATGAGCATAACTGCTGTGCCACGGCTTTATCTAGGATTAAACAAGTTGTTCTTCTACACTTACAACTGCACCCTGCTCGCTCTCGTAATGACATCATATTTGCGGATGATACTACCATAGTGGGGCTCATCTCTGGGGGGAAGGAGTCTGCTTATCAGCACAAGGTTGAGCAGCTGTCTGGGTGGTTCTGAGACAACAAACCTGGTCCTCAACCACCAAAACCAAGGAGCTGATCATAGACTTCAGGAAAAAGAAAACGGACTTTCAGCCTATTCTCATCAGTGATGAGAAGTGATCAGTGATCCTCTCATATGTGGAGAGGATCCTGGACTTCTGGTTCCTTGGGGTGCACATAGAGGAGGAGCTGACCTGGAGCTCTAATGCCACACAAGTGATAAAGAACACACAGCAGAGACTTTACTTCCTGATGATCCTCTGAATGAACGACCTCCCTCAAAAACTGCTTGTGTCCTTCTATTGTTGCTCCATAGAGAACATACATGCATACTGCATCAGTGTGTGGTTTGTCAGCTGCACAGGAGCAGAGAGAAAAGTGCTCCAGAGGGTTGTCACCACCACCCAGATGATCATTGGATGCCCTCTTCCCTGCCTGGAAGAGCTTTACAGTTCCTGCTGCCTCAAAAGAACCCTCAGTATATTAAAAGATCCGTCCCACCCCAGAAATTCTCTTTTTGAACTGCTGCCCTTGGGCAGGCAGTTCAGGTCAATTAAGAAATGGACAAATAGACCCCTTGCACATGACGTTACGCATCACGTGATAATTGACCCCCAGGTGAAAAGACACCAGTTTTTGTGTAAACAAGGCTTAACCAGTCTTAAATATGGTTCATTTTTGCGCTGTTTTTGGTTGTTCCAATCATTTAAATTGAGGAATAGATAAAAGATATTACCATTTCCCTGCTATGAAGAAAAATGTTAACAAAGAGAAGCAAATGCTTCAAGAACAATGAAGAAATGAGTGGTTAAAGAGAATACAGCGAGAGGAGCTAACCCTGAAAATTGCAGAGAAATTTGCGACTATTTAAAATTTATTTTTTAAAAAATAGACAGGTGCAACAGAGTATGGAAG
Source organism: Neoarius graeffei (assembly GCF_027579695.1). NCBI lineage: Eukaryota > Metazoa > Chordata > Actinopteri > Siluriformes > Ariidae > Neoarius > Neoarius graeffei. Next base: position 5,269,260 of record NC_083586.1, read on the forward strand.
AGTTTGTTTAAGAGTCTCCTTTTATTTCTGCTCACATTTGAATTAGCTTCTTCATGAAAGTGTTCAGACAAATTCAAATGATTTTCTTCTAGATGAACCAACTTCCTTATTCGACATGGAAAACCCAGATTGGGCACCAAACAAACAACGCTGACATAATTCATTAAAAAAACCAACAAGGAGCGACATGCTCCTGATGCATCCTGAAAGAACAGAAAAGATTAAGAGCAAAAAGCGCTGAAGCTTTGCTTCTGTTATCAGAGGAACTCAGTCCTGTGCAAAATGTCAACCTGGAGCCAGAGTGTAGTAATGAACCTACAGTTTTGAGAGAGTTCTACACAAACGCACTGAACTTTACAACAGCTGCAGGCATGTGAAATGGAAATAAATCGACTAAGGCAGGAAAAACTATTTTGGATAAAATTGTTACTGTCTGTTGCACACTTATCAACCTGTGTGACTCAGTTGTGCCTTTTGAATAGAGAATAAATGAAGAGGGAACTGAACATGAACAGTTTATTGAAACTATTATTACAAGGGTGATTTATGGTTAACTATATGATTATAGTTAGCTATATGACTACAGCTGCAACTGGAATGTGCCGATTCTGTTTGCATTTGTAATTATTGTACCATCCACTATTAGATAAAATTAAAATAAAATCTTACAACATTGTTTGAAAGTCTAGAGCAAGATAACGTTATTTTACAAATAATAATACTTCAGAGATTTGTTTCTTTTTTTAACAAATCATAAATATCAATGTATAAATGAGTGCAAATAGCTCTGTAACTTGATGTCCTTGAGGTTGTTGAGACATGGTGGGCCGGGAATACCATCTAGCCCACAGTTCAAGTAGTAGTCCTTTGAGAGTAAATGCTCAGGCTTTTGCAGCATTCTGTTCCCTAAAGCTGATGTCGGTAAAAATTCTTTACACAAAGGTTTTCTTGTTTATGTAGTGGGGTGTGCAGTTTTTTTTTTTTAACTGTTCTTCCATGTCCGGATTCTTCCGGAAAAGGAAAGTACATTCCAACATGTAGCTAACACTAGGCCACAAATCTGTACCGTCACTCCATTGGTTTTGAGGAATTTTGTACAGATCATAGCCACTAATAAACTCTAATTTCCATGTATCCTTCACTTCTTTATAACTAAGATTATCCAAGTAATCCATTAGTAGAGCTTTTTTAGCTGTAGTTTTCTTCAGACAACAGCAACAGACATCTGACATCTTTGCTTGGCTTCAGTATGTGAACAGTATGTAAACAAAGTTTGCTTGTCCCCCAAGTATAGGGTAGGGTAGTGACCGTTGCTAACGTAAATGCGATGTCAGTGTAAGGGGTCTATAGACCGAAAAAGAGCTTCTACCCAAGAGCCATAACTGCACTAAACAGTGCTTGTTTTAAAGGGACCGTGCAATTAAAAAAACAAAACAAAACAGCAGTGTGTGAATGTTTTGTGCGTGTATGTCTTTTTAGAGTTTTTGAGTTGTTAATATATATTATATGGACATTTTATTTCTTTATTTTTAATAAGCAGATGTTGCACTGGTAGGATGGCATCCAATTTCGTTGTACGATATGCAATGACAGGTTTTTATATTCAAAAGTGGAGCTCTCCGTCTCATGATTTCTCCTTCCACACACACTTGCCACATTAGTTCACTACCTGTCAAGTCAAGTTAAACATGTAAAAACAAAAATGTCCAAGTCTATTGCAATACTTCATAAAACTAAACACATTCTAAGCCAAAAATCATTGCATGCACTTTGCAATTCTCTGCTTGTTCCATACATAACTTATTGTGTGGAGGTCTGGGGGAAATGCATGTAAAACAATCACAAACCCGATCTTCATATTGCAGAAAAGAGCTATTAGGATCATACACAACATATGTTATAGTGAACCAACCAATCAGTTGTTTATAAACTTGAATGGCCTTAAATTTCGTGATTTTGTGGATTACAAAATTGCTCAATTTATGTTTAAAATCAAAAACAAAACTATCGCTGACTCTATTCAGAGGTTCTTTCAAATCAGAGAGAGTCATTATGAATTAAGAGGAACTCGTATATGTTTGTTAAAACAAAGTTCAGAACAAATGTGAAAGAGGTGTATATTGTGATATCCTGAGAGGCTGTGTCATCGAGGGGTGCTACAGTAGCAGCAATTGAATTTTTCCCGTTCCAACCGCACGCCATGCGACTGCCATGCGACTGCCGTGCAGTTCCCAGCTGAACGCCAAGGGGCTGCCATGAATGGCTCAGACACCCCTTCCTCCCTTATTTTAATTCTAAACACGCCCATTCATTCGATTCCACGGTGTCGCCATTAGATGGCGCTTCTCTCATAAAAAAAAAAATCTTGAAATGTTGTGTGAAGCTGTTGTACTGCACTTCCCGATTTCAATGAGAAAGTAGCTGTAGAATAGGTACATAAATGTGAGGTAAATTTTACCCAATTTAAGTATTTCATAGCTTTTTATGTCAGTTATTTTATACTCAATATATGGAATTAAATCTACCCCAAACAAGTAAATGCAAATTGTTACCTCAGATTTATTGGGTAAATTCTATACGGTAGGTTACTTTTTCAGTGGAGGAGCAGATGAAACTGCGGGTCTTGGTAGTCTGGTGGTTACTGCACATGTCCTGTACTGGTAACTCCTGAAACATGGTTCAATTCTTGCCTTGGGTTTACTTGCTCAAAAATAAATATTTAAAAAAATGACTCTTGCAATGAAGCACTGTGCACTTTTTAGTGTTACATGTAGGTCCTTGTATCATCCGATCATTCAAGTATTCCATTCAATCTGAAAAACAAAAAAAAACACTCAATATTTCGTTTTTCTGTATGACCAAAAAATGAGGGATTGGTGTTTGTTTTCCTTTTTCCAACTCAAAACAGAACAAATAATAAACAGGGAAACCAAAACGAAATAATAACTCTAATTTACGATTATTGATTTTCTCTATTCCCCACGCTACATTAGCCTTCCCATGATCCTCAGCGACAGTCCATCATCTCTGCGTCTATGAAACAGAAAAATTGCATGTGCATGTATATATCAATTTATTCATACATCCTATTCATTTAATATATTAAGCTGTTAATGTTAAGCTGATGATCTCTTAATTATTATTATCTCAATATAATAGTAATCTGTACTCGAGTTGAGGGGGGATGGGGGCGGGATGCCATCCCCCCTGGAATAAAAAATGGTCAAAATCATCCCCCCTCTAAAATGGGCATCCCCCCTCCCTTCCCTTGAGCAATTTTATCAATAAATGTGGACATTACTTCTATTTAACATTGGAATTAGAAATGCCATTCCACGGAGCTTTGCTGAAACTGAGCATACAGTAAGCTACCGCGAGAGAGGGCACGCGCAAGCGAAGCGTTTGAGGAGGTGACATTCAGTTGGAGTTCCGTTATTTTTTTTATTTCATTCGGCATCAGTGACAGCAGCGGATTGCAGCATCATGGCCAAGCGGAGTGGACAGCAAGACCTAAGCAAGTTCGGCTTTAAGATCGCAAGAAAAAAACATTTCAGGAGGTAAGTCAAGAGTTACGAATATCAGTCACACTTTCTGTGAGCCCACTATCATGCTGTAAAGTTACTGATATGGAGCCTAATTTGTGGGCGGCGAATAACAACACAGCTATCATAATGAATGTTAGTTTGGAGTCTATCCAGCTATCGATAGCTTACTCAGGTTCATGTTAGCTTTGATTTCTTGTATAAGGCCATTAATTTAATCAGCCTGGACGTTCGTTTGTTATTCTTCAGGCAACAAAAAGTGTTATTCAAGACAGGAAGGCTAAAATAAATGACACTAGCAGTTTTGAAGGCTTCATTGCCTCATTAGAGAGCCGGTCACAACATGTAAGGCAGAGCAGGATTGGTGTAGGACTTGACAAAGTGTCTGCTAAAATGCAGCTTTCTTCGTCATAGGCTCTTCTTCTGTCTTCTCAATGGGCCTTTTCCCCTTTCCAAAGAAACTTTCCAAAGATGCCTGCTTTTAACTCATTTTGCTAGCTTGTATCCAGTGCTGCTATGTATCGAAGCAAAGTATCAAAGTATCCAAGGCAGCTCCTTGGTAACCGTCAATGTTATGGTGTCACGTGACCTAGATAACAGCAGGAATCAACGTTACAGAAAGAATCCGGTCATTGTTCAAAGCTCAAATCCTCGTTCAGATAATAAATAAATCAGAAATAACATTATAATTATATTTAATTAAATTATTTTATCCACTGCTCTTTATTCCAGATGACAGTCAGCAGCAACTGCAACACAGTGCGACAGGAGCTGGAGGACCCGGAGTGTGAGACAATACAGGAGCAGGAGCAAGCAGGAGAACCAACAGCTGAAGAGCTGAAGATTTACAATTTACTGTTGCTTGTTTTAGCTTATTGGTTACCAACCTACCTCTGTATTTAATTCAATGTTCCCAATGTTCAGCTTTGAATAAAAATTCTATTGACTTGATATGAAAAGATTCAGTTGTTCATTTACATTGCCTGCTGAGGTTTTAATAAATTATTTACCAAATGATTTAAAAGGAGCCTACCATGACTATGAAGTTGCACTTCAAATTTGTCATCTGCATTTCACCCTAATATGGAGAATGTGGTAGGTATGTCAGCCAGGAGACTGACTAAATATGACACGACATCCACACTGTGCATGTTTTACAGTAAAATACCAGTGTATTATGTTTTTTTACAACAATAAAAAGGGTACACAGTGTGTACTATACACTTTATCAGCACAAAATACTGTATGTCTGGTAAATGAATAAGGTCCACAGACCTACGTTGTATGCAAACCCTCCTAAAAGCAAACCAGTTTCCCACCAATGGACCGACCGATGGGTCGACACGCGACTAAAAATTTCACCATCCCCCCTGGTTTGATTTTACAACTCGACCACTGATAGTAATAATAAATAATGATAACAATAACAATATGGCATTCATTTTGTCGCTTTCAACATATTGTGTCAGACCAACTTTGCTTTTTATTAGAGGACATGAATCAGTGTATCATTCGTTCTTTCTATTTTCAAATGGCAATCAAAAAAGAAAAAGTGACTGGTTATTTTGTTATTTGTTTTTATTTTAACACAAAAAAATGAAAAAATGACTGGTTTTTCATTTTTTTTTATATGAGCCTAAAATTGAAATGAAAAACAATTTTTTTTTTCATTTTTTGATTGCCAATTAAAAATGGAAAGAACGAATGATACACAATCCGTGTATCATTCGTACTTTCTTTTTTTCAGTAATACGCAATGACTCGGCCAGGCCCTTTCTTTAGTGTAATAAGAGACAGTAGAGAGGTTCATGCCATTTGTCTATTTTTATTAACCGGTACAGTGTAATCACAAAACAGTATCGTATTTGAACCGACAAGAGACAGTTACCGTATCATTTCCCACTGTGCCCTCCTTTGTTCCTAATAACCAGATTTATCACGTTTAATTATTAACAATTATAATAATAATAAATCAATATAAAACCCCGACATCTACAGAAGATTTTCAACAAATAGGGGGCAGGGAAGCTCGCACACTCCAGCAGCGAGTGATCTGTGATGAGATGATTTTGAGAAGCAAAAAAAAAAACAAACGCTCAACACCAGCAAATGTGGATTAAAGCAGAAAATTGCGTTAGGTAAAATCATTTTGGAAATCATTACATTCTTGTTTTTTCAATAAAAATAATATTTTTTAACTTTATAATGCTTAGTTACGTGCCAGGGCTCTGTCAGTCATTGATAGCCCAACTAATCACAGCGCTGTGGTTCTTTTCCTGATCCTTGGCATTGTGTTTTTTCTTTCTTTGTTGATAATGTGTTACCGTATGTGATAAGCATGGTTCATTAAAAGGCCCACTTCTGCTGCATGCCCCCTCCTCTCTGCAAAAATTGTGTATTCCTCTCAAGGTGCTAACTGTCTCCATAGTATTGTGAACAGCCACTCCACCCCCCACTGAGGTTGCTATTCATGAATGGTAATTTGGGTTTAGGTTACACTCTAATTTCAGTGACAATTTACTCTGCCAAGCTTACAATGTCAGAAGACAGAGGACTGGAATTAGTGCCCCAAAAAACACAATTTCAGCTTGGAAAAACTACAGACGGTATAACTTCAGGAAGAAAATAAACATTTATTTCACACTAAGAAAAGCAGACTCACTACACATGGAGGCTATACAAAGCACAGAAATGTAGCATAGAGTTGTCCCATCTAGTAGTTTCCACATTCCCATGGTGAGTCTTTCCTACGGTACATTTGCCACAGGTGTGTTTGTGGCAGCGTACACAAAGTTCAGTGCTTCTGTTATTATTGCAGGGTGCACTGTCCTTCCCAAGCCCCATCCTCAATGCTCCACAAGTGCCTGGTCAGCACCCCCATGTTATATTTGGGTTATTATTCCATTATTATTTGAGGCTAGGTTTTGGGCTAGGGGTTGGGTTAGGGGTGAGCTCAGGTTGGGGTTAGAGCCAGGATTTGGGGTTAGGGTTAGAACTGATCCTTCTTGGTTGCCTTGGTTGTGACGAAGTCTGGTTAGGGTTAGAAACAAAGAGGCTATTTCTCAGGTAACACAATAATTAGGCTTCTTTACACAACAATGGGAGGCAGGTAATGGTACGTTAGACTTATTCACAAATTTGGGGGGATTTCATTGCAGACTAAAGTCTGCACTTTGGGCCTTCTAGTGTTAAAAATATGCTGTTAACTCAAAACACTTCTTATTCATTGCAAAACGTTTATTTCAGCGCTGTATACAGGTATTGAGCACACAATGTGACCGCTTTTATGCGGTAGCCTAATAATAATAGAACAACCCGAAAATTGCAGGGTAACCCCAGACCTGCACAAGTGATGCGCTACTGGCAAAAGAGCCAGCGACATATGAAAAAAACCCACACCTTGGACCAAATACATATTATTTTCGGCACGCTGCTCCACCAGTCTGTAATGGTATTTTTCATATGATTACATTACGGTGTAAATGTGGTCTTGAGAAAAAAAAAACATGTTTGCAGACCTTTTGTTAAAATCGCTAAAAGTGATGTTGTAATATTAATATGTAATAAAAAATAATAATAACATCAGACATGGCGGCAAAGTGGTTAGCACTGTTGCCTCACAGCAAGAAGGTCCTGGGTTCGAGCCCAGCGGCCGACGAGGGCCTTTCTGTATGGAGTTTGCCTGTTCTCCCTGTGTCCGCGTGGGTTTCCTCTGGGTGCTCCGGTTTCCCCCACACTCCAAAGACATGCAGGTTAGGTTAACTTGTGACTCTAAATTGACCGTGAGTGTGAATGGTTGTCTGTGTCTATGTGTCAGCCCTGTGATGACCTGGCGACTTGTCCAGGGTGTACCCTGCCTTTCGCCCGTAGTCAGCTGGGATAGGATCCAGCTTGCCTGCGACCCTGTAGGACAGGATAAAAGCAGGTAGAGATAATGAGATGAGATATCAGACATTATGATCTTAGAAAATGCTTTAGTGACGAACAGTTACAGACAGTAATATGTCGTGATATTATAAAATATTATTTTTCATTAGGCTATATATTAAATTATATATTAAATTTATCTTCTAAAATAACAGACTGTACTCATATCACAACTGGTTTATTTCAACATTGGAGATCAGATCACACGTGTTACATTACTCATTTTAAGGATTTAAGTAGGCTATTTAAAAGCAATGCCAGCAGGACTTTGTGGCTCAAGTGGATAAGGCACCACACCATAAATCCGGGGACCTGGGTTTGATTCCGGCCTGCAGTCATTTTCCGAGCCCTCCCTGTTTTTCTCCTGCTCATTTCTACACTGTTCTAAATGAGTTTGGATGTCTGTAAACCAATCAGGATGCTTTTTGTCGAGCATGCGCTACATGAACAGGCACACACACAGGCTCCCTCGTGCACTCCGTCATATGCGCGATGCAGACATTAATGTTTCGCGTTCACGCTCTTGCTCACTTGCTCTAGATTCCGGGAGATATTCTCCAATTTGCAGGCATCAGGGAGCCACTATCAATATGCGGGAGACTCCCGGAACTTCTGGGAGACTTGGGATATCTGCACTCATGGATTAAAGCAAAAAAAAAAATCATCTGACTGAAAAAAAGCTCCATGTCATTGGCCCCTACCACATCAGCGATGCGTCAAATTTTAAACGCCGTGTTGTCCATTATCCCCTCGGCCCCTACTTATAGTACATTTACATAATTTTAACAATGACTAAAGCTAAGGCAAGACTTTACCATTGTCATTACTGGCTATAAATGATGAAACATCAAGTTTTCAGCGCAAAGTGCAAATTTATTTCAACAATACTTTAGTAATGCATAACAGTGGTTAAGAGAAAAGTGCAAGTGCAGTCGAACTTGAACCATGCTTTCAAAAGAGTGGAACAGAAAGAACTTGCAAGAAAAGTAAAGTGAAAGTTCACTTTTTCTGCTTCTTCGCAGTGAAGCCAAAGGCATCTAGTTTTTTGCCAGTGCTTCCATAGACTTTTTTTATGGCAAACTACACAAAAGCACACACCTGCCATTTTCATCTTTTTGCACCATGAATTAAATGGCTTGCCATTATCACCCATTTCATTTAGCCAAGCCCATCTCCACTTATTCTTTACCATTTTTTCGATGTCTGACACATCTGTGCCTTCATTTAAAAGAAGCGCGTCCATGCTGGCAAAACCGAAAGTAATTTGACGCGCTCTAGTGATGGAAATCAAAGGGCCTATGTCCGGTGGCCTTATACACAGTACTCGAGTTGGGGGGGGTGTAGGAGGAGGCATCCCCCTTCTGAAATAAAAATCTCAAATCATTCCCCTTATAAAACGGCCATCCCCCCATCACATCCCTTGTGCCATTTTACTGATTAATGTGGAAATTAGCCTACTATTATTTTAACAAATATTACTACCATTTCAACATTAGAGGTTTTGCGCAGTGATAGCCTACATGTAGCCGGATAAAAAAGACGCATATTTATTTATTCGGTTGCACCTCTCATTCATACCTATACGGAGGTTTCAGTCACTGAAAACAGCTACTTTTGCAAACTCTGGGCAGAGTGGAGATTTCTGAAAACTCCATCTTCAGACACTCATGTAAATCGGGAAAACGAAGCAACAGTGGGCGAGAGGGCGCGCGCGAATATAATGAGCCATAGGTGTGAGTCTTTCACTGAATGCCAATTGTCCCGGTTCTTCATGAAATCACACGTACACGCACAAATTCATTAGATTAACTTTCAAATAACTGTTCTTGTGCACTTGCGACACCGGAGCCACTTTCCTGAATTTTGAGCTTTGGAGTATTGGCTTCTTTATCTATTTAATCAATGAACTTATTTGTCACATACATTAAATTACTAATGTAAAACATTAGTAGCCTATTTAAGCAATCGCTGTTTTCTCCACTGTTTTCCGACCTTTTGTGCTTAGTGAATGAGACACTTCATTACACTCCACTGACCCACTTCCAATTCCGGACTTTTTTGAAAATGTAAAATATAGGCCTACGAGATGTTTTTTTGGGACTTAATTCGCGTTGGTCCTTCACTATTAATTTTTGAGACTGACAAGGCACTAAATACTGTGGAATTATTTTCTCCTTACTATGAAGTTTGTCATCTTAAACAAGTGTCGGTAAATCTTGCAGCCCAACTTTACAGCCTCCAATGTTTAAGCGAACTGCTGAAACCATAATGTTTAAAGATTAAATCATAGGCTAATCAAACCAAAGAAAAACACAGCCTTTCCAGAACGTTGTCTGCCGAAGCCTGTTTAACCTACAAAAGGCTTAATAGCAAAGGTCTTGCTGCGGCTTCAACTTTTCACCTGATCACCTTTCAGTAGGCAAATATCATTATTACTACTACTACAAAAGGCCTAGTATTAGTAGTAGACAAGTAGTTGCCTAGTAGTATGACAGCCAAATAGTTTCATCAGTGGCCTATGCCGAGCCTCCCTGGGACTAGACAGTAGCGGAGGCTGTATTTATTTATTTATGCCTATCCATGCTGCACTAGACAGTGTTTATGTAGAGAGCATGCGCACTTCAATCAATCAATCAATCAATCAATCAATCAATCAATCAATCAATCTATCTTTTATTTCAATTATATATAAACATATTCAAACTCGCTGTATGAGCGCATTAAAATCTTATGGCTTTTTAACTCACGGTGAAACTCCTCCGGGTTGAATTAACTAACTGAAATCAGCTGTTCTCAGCGTTTGATAAACCTGCTTTGTGAAACGGACAATCACTGCTCCTCCCCGTGGAAAAATGAGAGATAGCAGCTGGTTTTCACACAAGCTGCTTAGGGGCGTCACCAGTCAGGACTGCATTGACTACATCATTGTGGGGGATAAATTATCTGCATGGACCAATCGGCAGACAGTCACGAACCAGTCAGGGGACGGCCAAGGGCCTGCTGAGGGCCAGTCACGGAAACGTGGAACAAATTCAATGGCTGCCAATGTACGTCACACGCAGATGGCTCCAACTTTTGGCAGCTATAACTCCATCTGGTGGTGGAGTTAGGAACTTCACCCCTCAGCACACCACACGACAGCACACCTCTGGCCAATGAGGGCCTAATGAGTGAGAGGGCTTTGTGAGAGCTCAAAAGCTCTCAGCGTGAAGGTGGAAGGAGAGGAGCGAGGCTCATGGACTCTCCTGCTGAGTGGATCCTGCTGGACAGAGTATTCATCGAAAGGCTTATCTGGAATTCTTACCTGAGGGATTTGTGCACTGAAATACTTACCTGTGTTACGAACGCCTGCGACTGGGCTGCCACCGGGCCGAAGACTACAGGGATTGTTAACTGGACTCAAAGTAAGGCAGAAGATTTTGTTTGTTCTGGGAAAAGGATATTGGACTGAAGGAAACCTGCCTATAATTTCGTTGTTCTAAAGCCAGAGACATTATTTGAGTTTGACTTTTGGGAATCCACTTTCGTTTGAGTTACCTTTTCTGTTTGATTTCCTGGCATAACATTATAAATCTTGGTTTATTTTAACTTCTGTGTCCTTGCACTGATTGAAGGGTCCCGCCGAAAGGCAGCCAGCCTCTCGCGATATCATATATGGTGGAGAATGTGGGCATTTCAATCAGCAATAATAGTGCATGTACGAGGAGGACACTGAACATTTGATTGCTCCATTTTCCCAGTTAACCATAGGCCCTCTGCACAACAAGATGGAGGAAATTTTGAAGGCTCTTATTGCAGGCCAGCAAGCCCAAATGCAGGTGAGCGCAGCCCTCCTGGAGGAACAAAGAAAAGCCAACCAACTGAAGGCAGAGGAATTGCAACTACAAAAGAAGATGGCTGTTCGGAGCGCTGGCCCAATAAAGGCAAGTGATTTCATTGCCAAAATGGGGGTTACAGATGATGTTGAGGCATACTTGCACACCTTTGAAGCCACGGCCACTAGGGAAGGGTGGCCCAAGGCACAGTGGGTTGGACTGTTGGCCCCATCCTTATCGGGAGAATCGTTGAACGCTGTCCAGGACCTACCCCCCGACAAGACCACGAACTATGATGCGCTAAAGACTGGGATCCTCGGCTGACATGGGCTCACCAAGTTTGGTATGGCTCAACGCTTCCACAGCTGGACCTTTCAAGCCAACCAGGCTCCCCGTGCGCAGATGCACGAACTTTCCAGAATCACGAGGAGATGGCTGGAACCGGAGAAAACCACAGCAGCTGCAGTAGTGGAGGCCGTGGTCGTGGATCACTACATTTGAGCCCTGCCATATGAGGCGAAGCGCTTCATCAGCCAAAAAGCCCTAACCACAGCCGAACTGACAGTTGAAGCTGTGGAAAAGTACCAGGCCACAACAGTCAATCAATCAATCAAGTTTATTTGTACAGCGCTTTTAACAATAAACATTGTCGGAAAGCAGCTTTACAGAATTTGAACGACTTAAAACATGAGCTAATTTTATCCCTAATCTATCCCCAATGAGCAAGCCTGTGACAACACAACAGAAATGCTCCGTACTTCCAGGAAGGACCCCAGGACTGCGCCCCCACTGCCGATAGGGGGAGGCCGCCCCAAAAACCCCAAGTGGTCCAGCCCAGCCACAGCAGGACCTGGCTATGCTCCAGGGGGAACCAGAAGCCAGCCGGGTCCGGTTAGGATTCCCTGTGATGGTGACACCTGACAATGCTTCCGGTGTGGGGGCAGGGGACACATGTCGTGGCAGTGTGGGAAACCAGTGGACGAGCCTATGCCCACCGCAGGGTCCTCCAGCTCACCCTCCGCCCAGCTGTTTGCATCACTCGTCGGGGCTGCAGATGGGCCCCCAGACTGACCCCCCACATGCCCAGTGACTGTGAATTGCCGTGATGTTGAGGCATTGTTAGATTCGGGTAGTCGGGTCACCTTGGTGCGTAAGGACCTGGTGGATCCATCGTGGCTGACCACGGACGAAGTTCTCCCAGTTTCCTGCATCCATGGGGACACCAAAGAGTACCCCACCACTGAACTCAAAATGACCACCACCAGGGGGACTATACACATGAGGGTGGGAGTGGTTGATTCCCTCCCAGTTCTGGTTCTGATTGGGTGAGATTGCCCAACCTTCCACCTGCCATGGAGAGAGGCCCAGCAGAGGCCAGCCTGGGTACCCTGCAGTCAGAGAGATAAGACTCCTCCTGCAACCACACAAGTGCAACCTGCACAACCCTGCATCCCCGCTTTTGCCCTCGCAGAGATGACCGGCACCCAGGCTGACACAGAGTCTGGCCCGGAGACTGAAGAAGAGAAGGGAGCCGCGGGAAGCTCTCCGAGCTCCGACGAGGAAGACGCCCCAGGCATTGAGGAGCTTCCCCCTCTCACAGGCCAGTATGGCACTGCCCAGTTGCAGGATCCCACACTGGCAAACGCCTTAAGAAATGTGCAGGTGCTAGAGGGTGTGCTGGTAGGGGGTAGAGCAAGCCCTACATACCCCCATTTTGCCATTATATGGGGCCTACTGTATCAGGGGGTGAAGAAAGATGACAAAGTGCTTGAACAGCTCCTTGTACCACAACCCCACCGGGCGACTGTGCTCAATCTGGCACACACACATCCCCTGGGGGCCCACCTAGGTGTAGAGAAAACAAAAGAAAGGATCTTACAGCGTTTCTTCTGGCCGGGAGTGCACAAGGAAACGGAGAATTACTGCCGTAGTTGCCCAGAATGCCAGAAGGTGGTGCCTAAACCTCCATACCGTAACCTGCTCATCCCCTTGCCAATTAGCGAAACTCCTTTTGAGAGGATTGGACTGGATATAGTTGGGCCTTTACCAAAAAGCTCCAGGGGGCATCAGTACATTCTGGTCATCCTGGACTATGCGACCCAGTACCCTGAGGCCATCCCCCTGAGGAAGGCTACCTCCAAACAGATAGCCAAGGAGCTGTTCCTCCTCTCCACCAGTCTGGGGATTCCAAAGGAAATATTGACGGATCAGGGCACTCTATTCATGTCTAGGGTGATGAAAGAACTGTGTGCCCTGTTGAGAATCAAACAGTTGTGAACATCTGTCTACCACCCCCAGACAGATGGCTTGGTCGAGCGGTTTAACCGGACTCTGAAGTCCATGCTGAGGAAGGCGACGGAAGAGGATGGGCGGAACTGGGACCAGCTGCTGCCATACCTGCTGTTTGCAGTAAGAGAGGTACCCCAATCTTCTACTGGCTTTTCGCCTTTTGAATTGTTGCTTTCTTACAGACCCAGAGGGCTGCTGGACATTGCCAAGGAGGCTTGGGAGGAGCAACCCTGCAGCAGCGGACCCTGATCGAGCATGTCGGGGCCATGAAGGAGAGAATGAGGGCCGTCTACCCGATAGTGCGTGAACACATGGAGACTGCTCAATGGCAACAGCAGGCCTCCTACAACCAACCTGCCCAGCCGAGAGAGTTTAAGCCAGGGGACAGAGTGCTGGTCCTGGCAAGAACCGTATGAGGTCATTGAGCGGGTAGGAGAAGTGAACTATAAGGTGAGACAGCCTGATAAAAGAAAACCTGAGCAAATATATCACGTTAACCTCTTGAAAAAATGGCACGCCAGAGAGGCGCTGTTCAGTTGTTTGCCCCCGACAGAGTCCAAAGAACCTGTCAGACAGGAGGTTCAGGTGGGGCCAGGCCTATCCCCACACCAGCAACAGATGACCCTAGAGCTGGTGGACCACGACCAAGATGTCTTCTCCTCACTCCCCGGGCACACAGAGGTGGTCCAACATGAGATCCGCACCGTCCCGGGCCGAACAGTGACCCAGCGCCCCTATCGTGTGCCGGAGGCTCGCAAGGTGGCTATCCAGGAGGAAGTGAGAAAGATGCTAGAGCTGGGAGTCATCGAGGAGTCCAAAAGTGCCTGGGCAAGCCCCATCGTCTTGGTTCCCAAACCAGACGGGTCGGTGAGATTTTGCAATGATTATCGCAAATTGAATGAGGTGTCAGAGTTTGATTCATACTCCATGCCCCGTGTTGACGACTTAGTAGACTCTTTAGGACACGCCCGGTTCCTCACCACAGGCTACTGGCAGGTGCCCCTGACACCGGCGTCAAAGGAGAAGACGGCCTTTGCCACACCAGAGGGTCTCTACCAGTACACACGGATCCCATTTGGTCTGCATGGAGCGCCGGCCACGTTCCAGCACTTAATGGATCGGGTCCTGGCTCCCCACAAGAGGTATGCAGCGGCATTTTTAGATGATGTGGTCATTCAAAGTCCAGATTGGGACAGTCATTTACCCCGTGTACACGCTGTGCTTGATTCCCTCAGAGATGCAGGCCTGATGGCAAACCCAAAAAAATGCAGAGTGGCTTTTAGTGAAACCAACTACCTGGGGTACACGGTTGGCCGGGGACTAGTCAAGCCCCAGGAAGCGAAGCTGCGGGCCATACAGGACTGGCCACAACCCCTCACCAAGAAGCAGGTGAGGTCATTTTTAGGCCTAGCCGGCTACTACTGGCGTTTTATCGCCAATTTTGCCTCCATTGCTGCACCCCTGACAGACTGGACAACCAAACGGCACTTGAGGATGGTGAAATGGAATCCCGCGGCGGAGGCAGCCTTCATCAACCTGAAGCAGGCCCTCTGCTCCAGTCTGGTTCTGGTGGCACCAGACTTCAAGCGGGAGTTCGTGGTGCAAACGGACGCTTCAGAGGTGGGACTGGGGGCTGTACTCATGCAAGTACATGAAGGTGAGGAACATCCCATCCTGTACTTAAGCAGAAAGCTACTCCCCAGAGAGAAGAACTATTCTACGGTTGAAAAAGAATGTCTCGCCATTACCTGGGCCCTGGAATCCCTGCGGTATTACCTCCTGGGCTGGCGGTTCACAGTGATCTCGGACCACGCCCCTCTGCAGTGGATGGCCAAGAACAAAGAGACAAACAGTAGGGTTACCAGATAGTTTTTAAGCTTGCAAGCGTTTAACTTCTCTGTTGTTCACAGGGCTGGCAGGCGCCATGGCAATGCGGACGCCCTGTCCCGGCGAGACGTCCTCTTCGCAACCTTCAGCCCGACGAGGACTTCAGATATCCCGAGAGGCTGTGTCGTCGAGGGGCGCTACGTCACACGCAGATGGCTCCAACTTCTGGCAGCTATAACTCCATCTGGTGGTGGAGTTAGGAACTTCACCCCTCAGCACACCACACAACAGCACACTTGTGGCCAATGGCCAGTGAGGGCCTAATGAGTGAGAGGGCTTTGTGAGAGCTCAAAAGCTCTGTGTGAAGGTGGAAGGAGAGGAGCGAGGCTCATGGACTCTCCTGCTGAGTGGATCCTGCTGGACGGAGTATTCATCGAAAGGCTTATCTGGAATTCTTACCTGAGGGATTTGTGCACTGAAATACTTACCTGTGTTATGAACGCCTGCGACTGGGCTGCCACCGGGCCGAAGACTACAGGGATTGTTAACTGGACTCAAAGTAAGGCAGAAGATTTTGTTTGTTCTGGGAAAAGGATATTGGACTGAAGGAAACCTGCCTATAATTTCATTGTTCTAAAGCCAGAGACATTATTTGAGTTTGACTTTTGGGAATCCACTTTCGATTGACCATTGGACTTTGAGTTACCTTTTCTGTTTGATTTCCTGGCATAACATTAAAAATCTTGGTTTATTTTAACTTCTGTGTTCTTGCACTGATTGAAGGGTCCTGCTGAGAGGCAGCCAGCCTCTTGCGATATCACAATATCTATAACAGGAGTTAATTTATGGAATGGTCTTGAAAATGAAATTAAACTGTGTAACACGCTTAAAGGCCTTAAAGCGTACAAACATAAGATTATCAGTAAATACAAAACTGAGATATGAAATATGTTTGGGGAAAAAAAATGGTTTGATTTTAAATTTGATCCAGCTACTTGATATGTAATGCTACAGAATACGAAAACGGCAAAATCCAATATGTATGTTTTGGTGTTCATTTGAAATTGAAAGCTGTAAAATTGTATTGAACAAAATGTAACAGATACTATTGTTACTATTATAATTTTATTTTTTTCCTTTTTGTTTCTTTCCTTAATTTCTTTGGCATAAAAAAAGATTTATTAATTTATGAAATGTGATGAGGGTAGACGCAATAAGCTTTTGTTTCAGTCTAATCCTTTTCGGTCTTTCTTGCTGATATGTATGTAACCAGTGTGTATGTTATTGAAAGTTGAAATGACCGAAATAAATAATTAAATCTAAAATAAGCAGATGTTGCACTGGTAGGATGGCGTCCAATTTCGTTGTACGATATGCAATGACACGCTTTTATATTCAAAAGCGGAGCTCTCCGTCTCATGATTTCTCCTTCCACACACACTTGCCACATTAGTTCACTACCCGTCAAGTTTATTTTTGAACATCAACATGCTTCTAGGATATGTTGTGTAATCACAGTCACCTACTTCTATGTTTGAGTTGAGAGAGATTTCTTTCACAGCTACCTAACTTGCAACAGAACAGGTAGCTTTTCCACTGGCAGTAGTTATTAAAAAAAAAAAAGACAGAATAATAGTGTTCCCCTCAGGATTTTGTGAAACTAGGGTCAGTGGCCCTCGCTCTGGGGGCATGCTCCCCTGTGAGATAATTTTGTTTATTTTAAAGTTAAATGTATCAAACTGGTGCACTTTGAGAGCAAAATTAAGAGTTTTAGATCTATGAAGAACTTGCACAAAATTTTTTGTGCTTTAGTAATTTAAGCATAAACACACTGGTTGTATCGATATGAATGGTGATGCCACAGCAAAAAGGCCACACCCGCAAAGCATGGTTAAGGAGTTTAACAGTTCATAAACAGTTTAAAAAAATGACTAGAGCATACACTTCAGCCCTCAAAGAAATGAAGCAGAAGTGGTTACCTGTGTTCAACTGGTTTATTTATTTTTTTAGAAAATGTAAAATATTGAATAGAGAACATGCAGAATAATTTCATTTATAATAATAATTTACAAATAAACCTATTTTGAACTCTGGTTAGAGCATGCACTTGTGTTTTGAATGACGAATACATGCTACCGGATGTGTTAGCAGCTTTTCTGACTCAAATAAGCTAAAACTCTACAAATTTAACCGTGCACTGTTTTAAAGCAAGGAGATGAGATTTGGACATGCTGATGTTAATGTTCTCTAAGCTCAAGTTTGATGAATGCTGATTATCAATGCTAACTTCTCCATTGATGTTATGTTTGCTGTTTTAAATTGATAATCATCGTATTGTGTTTGGACTAGTGGATGACTGGAGTGGACACTTAATGTTATCAGTCTCAAATCAAATGGTGTTTGTGTTCTGAAAATGCTTCCTTCACTCACTACAGTCTAGGTAACTCATGGAAAACACTGTAATGAGCATTGCCTCACCCTTTTTAATAAATTATACAATTGCCTGTCTGATTTACCTATCTGTTTTAATAATTATTTGACAATCTGCTGTAGTGCAATCTGGGTCAAATTTTGCAAATGACCTTCTAGCCCATCATAATGTGTGTGACATTCTTCATAATCGATAGCCAACTTTTAATTTGGTGTGCCCTGACATTCTGATTTGACCTTTGATGTGCTTCAGCCCCAACAAGCTTGGAAATCTCTGGTACATATGATAGTTATGTTTGGGCAAGTTACAGCAGTTTTAAATGAACATGCAGCCTAGCCCATCTCTAAAGTCCTTCCCGCTCCATGCAGTCAGGCACATTGGGCGGCTCTGACCTTCGTTTCCATAGCCCTTGGCCTCTCACCTATACAGCTAGGGTTACAGGGGGGCTAGTCCTCTGGTAACCGCGAGAGGCAACAGCCTAGTCTATAGCTATGTTTTAATGTCCATTTTAAGCTCTTCATTCTGGTCCTTGAAAATGGCATTGCAGGCCAATTCAGGGTGCTGATGCCCAAACGGTTTGTAGATTTATTTATTTTTTTTAAACATTTGGAAGCCGGGGGCATCGTGGTTCAGGTGGTTAAGGCGCCATACCATGAATGCGGGCGACCCGGGTTCGATTCCGGCCCGAGGTCATTTCCCGATCCCTTCCCGTCTCTCTCTCTCCCGCTTGCTTCCTGTCTCTGCACTGTCCTATCCAATAAAGGTGCAAAAAAGCCCCAAAAAAAAATATCGTCTCGTCTCGTCTTCTTCCGCTTATCCAGGACCGGGTCGCGGAGGCAGCAGTCTAAGCATGGAAGCCCAAACTTCCCTTTCCCCAGACACCTCGGCCAGCTCCTCGGGAAGAACACCGAGGCGTTCCCAGGCCAGCCGAGAGACATAGTCCCTCCAGCGTGTCCTGGGTCTTCCCCGGGGCCTCCTCCCGGGGGGACATGCCTGGAACACCTCCCCAGGGAGGCGTCCAGGAGGCATCCGAAAAAGATGCCCGAGCCACCTCAGCTGGTTCCTCTCGATGTGGAGGAGCAGCGGCTCTACTCCGAGCTCCTCCCGAGTGACTGTGCTTCTCACCCTATCTCTAAGGGAGCGCCCAGCCACCCTGCGAAGGAAACTCATTTCAGCCGCTTGTATCCGCGATCTTGTTCTTTCTGTCATTACCCAAAGCTCATGACCATAGTTCTAGGCCCCTCCTAGAACTGCCACCTTATTGTGGTGGAGGGGTTTGTGTGCTTGAATGATCCTAGGAGCTATGTTGTCGGGGGCATTATGCCCCTGTTAGGGTTTCCCAAGGCAGACAGGTCCTAGGTGACAGGCCAGACCAAGAGCAGTTCACCAAAAAACCCCTATGGAGAAAAAATCCAGGACCGTGACGTCGCCCGGTAGGACGCAGCCGGGGCCCCACCCTGGAGCCAGGCCCGGGGTTGGGGCTCGTATGCGAGCGCTTGGTGGTCGGGCCTTTGCCCATGGGGCCCGGCCGGGCTCAGCCCGAAGAGGCGACGTGGGCCCGACCTCCTGTGGGTTCACCACCCACAGAGGTAGCAGTAGGGGTTTGGTGCAGTGTGGATTGGGTGGCAGTCGAAGGCAGGGGCCTCGACGACCTGACCCCCGGACACAGCGGCTGGCTGTTGGGACATGGAATGTCACTAAAAAAAAAATATCTAAAAAAAAAAAACATTTGGAAGCCTATGCATCTAATGCTTGGTTTGTTTGTTTTTTTGGCCCCTCCTTTAATTTTTGACCTTTCCATGGCTTTTGTTTCACTGCTGCACACTGCTTTTGCATTAGTGTAGAATGTTAATGTGCATTAGCTAACTTGGTTGTGATTGACCGGTGAGAACACGTATGCTGTCATGTGAACCTGAAATGACAGGCCCACAGAGAGGGCCGGTAAAAGCACGGCAAAACAAAATCTCTGTTCATTATGCCCTGACGAATAAATGTCTGAACAGATAGCTGGTTCTGTTCAGACAGTCATCCTAGCTTACTTCTCAAGGGAATTTTTACAGCTAGGGGAAGTATTCTGAGCAAAATCCATTCCAGTATGTTGCCTTCCCCCTTTTTCATGTTCCTGACCGTAGTTGGGAAGCGGGAGTGAATCCAGTTTGCTAGACTTGCTCACTTCCCTGCTTGCATGGCTTTCATAATGCTCCTGGATTCTAACGGGTATATGAGTCAGGACACACACACGGCATTGGTCTGAACAAAGTAACGTCTTCATATGAAAATAGCACTCATCACCATTACAGTCATGGCTAACTCCACATACAGTGTTCAGCGTAAATGAGTACACCCCATTTGAAAAGTGACATTTTAAACAATATCTCAATGAACACAATTTCCAAAATGTTGACAAGACAAAGTTTAAAATAACATCTGTAACTTATAACGTGAATGTAAGGTTAATAATATAACTTAGATTACACATTTTTCAGTTTTACTGAAATTAGGGTTGTGCAAAAATGAATACACCCCACAACAAAAACTACATCTACTGTAGTACTTTGTATGGCCTCCATGATTTTTAATGACAACACCAAGTCTTCTAGGCATGGAATGAACAAGTTGGCGACATTTTGCAACATCAATCTTTTTCCATTCTTCAACAATGACCTCTGTTAGTGACCGGATGCTGGATGGAGAGTGATGCTCAACTTGTCTCTTCAGAATTCCCCATAGGTGTTCAATTGGGTTCAGATTAGGAGACATACTTGGCCACTGAATCACTTTCACCCTTTTCTTCTTCAGAAATCCAACAGTGGCCTTAGATGTGTGTTTAGGATCATTGCCATGTTGGAAAAGTGCACGACGACCAAGGGCACAGAGTGATGGTAGCATCTTCTCTTTCAGTATAGAGCAATACATCTGTGAATTCATGATGCCATCAATGAAATGCAGCTCCCCGACACCAGCAGCACTCATGCAGCCCCACATAAGGACACTGCCACCACCATGTTTCACTGTAGGCACCATGCATTTTTCTTTGTATTCCTCACCTTTGCGATGCCATACAGTTTTGAAGCCATCAGTTCCAAAAACATTTATCTTGGTCTCCTCACTCTAGAGTATAGAGTCCCAGTAGGCTTCATCTTTGTCAGCATAGGCCCTGGCAAACTCGAGGTGGGGCTTTTTTGTGCCTGGGCTTTAGGAGAGGCTTCTTTCGTGGACGGCATCCATGCATGCCATTCCTCTGCAGTGTACGCCGTATTGTGTCACCGGAAATAGTCACCCCAGTTTGGCTTTCTACTTCTTTAGGTAACTGCAGTGAACTTGCATGCCAATTTTCTTCAACCCTTCTCGTCAGAAGACGCTCCTGTCGAGGTGTCAACTTCCGTGGACGACCTGGACGTCTCTGTGAGATGGTTGCAGTTCCATCTTTCTTAAATTTTTGTACCACTTTTGCTACAGTATTCTGACTGATAAGTAAAGCTTTGCTGATCATCTTGTAGCCTTCACCTTTGTGGTGTAAAGAAATTTATTTTCTTTGGGGAATTCTGAAGAGTCAAGTTGAGCATCACTCTCCATCCAGCATTCAGTCACTAAAAGAGGTCATTGTTGAAGAATGGAAAAAGATTGATGTTGCAAAATATTGCCAACTTGTTCATTCCATACCTAGGAGACTTGATGTCATTAAAAATCATGGAGGCCATACAAAGTACTAGATGTAGTAGTTTTTGTTGTGGGGTGTACTCATTTTTGCACCACCCTAATTTGAGTAAAACTGAAAAAAAAAAAACCGTGTAATCTAAGTTATATTATTAACCTTATTTCCACGTTATAAGTTAAACAGATGTTATATTAAACTTTGTCTTGTCAACATTTTGGAAATTGTTTGTGTTCATTGAGATTGTTTAAAGGGCTGATGACACGAACATGACTCTATGCAATTTCTTAAATAAACTATACAACATGGCAAACATGTTAGATTTCTGTTGTAATTACTTGAAAAGAAGCTGTTGTTATGCGAATATCCAACTTTTAATTGCACAGCGCAAGAAAACTGGGTCCATGGCTCGCGGCCATGCTGTGACGTCAGTGGAAGAACACGCTGCGGTTCACTGGCTTTTCTACTCTGGTTCTACTCAATGGAAATGGCGCAGGAAAACACCGGTGAACTCTCTAGTGCTAGCTCTTCCTCTTCTGGGAGTCTAGAATTGATCTCTTCCAAATAGAATCTATGATAGCCTACCCTCTTTACCCTTTGCCTCTCGTTGCTAGGCGGCAGTTACATGAAAGCCGTAAGCTTTCACAAGCAAATACATGACTGATATCATGCCGGCTTTATGATTACATTTATGATTATCATGTAGAATCTATAGCTCTACGTACCTTTATCTTATGTCGTTTCATACTGGCAGTGTTGCCAGATTGGGCGGTTTCCCGCCCAGTTGGGCGGTTTCAAGTGCATTTTGGTGGGTTTTGAACATATTTTGGGCTGGAAAACGTCAGCAGTATCTGGCAACAGATACTGCTGACGTTTTCCATCCCAAAATATGTTCAAAACCCACCAAAATGCACTTGAAGCCACCCAATCTGGCAACACTGTGTAGGCACTGCTGATGGTAGTAACACACATTTGTGCTGAACTGAACACCCAAGAGATTCTTTTAAGCTGGGAAGGGTGTCAAAACAATCCAAATTGAAGTGTTCAGAGCACAGGACGGATGTTGGTGAGGGCTCCCACTTGTCACGAGTGCGCCTGACTTGCTTCACCCACTTCGCATGCAGCTCGGGATCTCTGGGAAACTTGAATAAACTTACCCCATTCTTGTGGGTTTTGGAGCAAAAGCCGGCAACACAACGCAAAGGCATAATAACTATATATATATATATATATATATATATATATATATATATAATAATGTATAATAATAATACTAATAATGATAAACTGAACACCTCTCGCATCAACAACAAACTGGTAAGTGAGGAGGAAGGTTCTTTCACTGACGTCATATAGCCCCTCCTCCTCTTTCGTCTCCTGGGTGCTGCAGCCCCGTCAAATTTGCCCAAATAGCCGCGTTTTTTATCATAACTTGTAAAATAGGCGCCTTCGATTAATATATGGATCATCGGGAATTACTTTTTATGTTATAAAACATCGCCAAAGATGTCAAAAATGTGTTATCAGCACTTTAAAATGTTACTTTTCAAAGGGGGTGTACTCATTTACGCCGAGTACTGTAACTTCTGCATAGTGACAAAACCAGCCATATGCTGGGGGAAATCCGGCTAAACCCCTGCTGCAGCAGGCCCTCTTAAAACTGCAGGGCATATTTTACAAGTACCATGCAACTATCTGAGGAAATTATGATTAAAACATTGATAGAATTAGACTAAAATTAAAATTTAGTTCCATTGATGAAATCTTGACCAAAAAAAAAAAAAAGACTAAAATGTAACTACTATTTTCAGGACACAAGACTAAAAGTAAATTTAAAATCATTTAAATTAAAGATGAACACTGCTACACTGAACTAAAACAACATTGGCGCCCACAAAAATATTACTTGTACAGATCAAAAATATTTTATATAAAACCCATTTAGAGACAGAACTGACTTTTAAAGTTGTGTATTTTTGTAGCTGTCTGTTTAGAGACCAAAACACAAGGGACAGATATTTATCAGAGAGGTCTGATTCACAGCACAGCTTTGCCGTGTCAGAAGTAAAGCCTTTTATGAAAAACCTTTCCTTTGCCTAAATTCTGATAAAGCCTTGCCTGCATTTTCCTATAGTTACTAAATTCATCTCGGAGCTTGTCAGCTGTTTTGTGAATCTTACGATACAGTCAAAAACCTTTAATTCAGCCTTCATGAGGCTTAATAATATTGGCATGAGCCATTGTTCTTGTTTCTGGAAACCTCATTTAAAGCCATATACAGTGGGGCAAAAAAGTATTTAGTCAGTCACCAATTGTGCAAGTTTTCCCACTTAAAAAGATGAGAGAGGCCTGTAATTTTCATCATAGGTATATCTCAACTATGAGAGACAAAATGAGAAAAAAAATCCAGAAAATCACATTGTCTGATTTTTAAAGAATTTATTTGCAAATTATGGTGGAAAATAAGTATTTGGTCAATAACAAAAGTTCATCTCAATACTTTGTTATATACCCTTTGTTGGCAATGACAGAGGTCAAACGTTTTCTGTAAGTCTTCACAAGGTTTTCACACACTGTTGCTGGTATTTTGGCCCATTCCTCCATGCAGATCTCCTCTAGAGCAGTGATGTTTTGGGGCTGTCACTGGGCAACACGGACTTTCAACTCCCTTCAAAGATTTTCTATGGGGTTGAGATCTGGAGACTGGCTAGGCCACTCCAGGACCTTGAAATGCTTCTTACGAAGCCACTCCTTCGTTGCCCGGGCGGTGTGTTTGGGATCATTGTCATGCTGAAAGACCCAGCCACGTTTCATCTTCAATGCCCTTGCTGATGGAAGGAGGTTTTCACTCAAAATCTCACGATACATGGCCCCATTCATTCTTTTCTTTACACGGATCAGTCGTCCTGGTCCCTTTGCAGAAAAACAGCCCCAAAGCATGATGTTTCCACCCCCATGCTTCACAGTAGGTATGGTGTTCTTTGGATGCAACTCAGCATTCTTTCTCCTCCAAACACGGCAAGTTGAGTTTTTACCAAAAAGTTCTATTTTGGTTTTATCTGACCATATGACATTCTCCCAATCCTCTTCTGGATCATCCAAATGCTCTCCAGCAAACTTCCGATGGGCCTGGACATGTACTGGCTTAAGCAGGGGGACACGTCTGGCACTGCAGGATTTGAGTCCCTGGCGGCGTAGTGTGTTACTGATGGTAGCCTTTGTTACTTTGGTCCCAGCTCTCTGCAGGTCATTCACTAGGTCCCCCCGTGTGGTTCTGGGATTTTTGCTCACCGTTCTTGTGATCATTTTGACTCCACGGGGTGAGATCTTGCGTGGAGCCCCAGATCAAGGGAGATTATCAGTGGTCTTGTATGTCTTCCATTTTCTAATAATTGCTCCCACAGTTGATTTCTTCACACCAAGCTGCTTACCTATTGCAGATTCAGTCTTCCCAGCCTGGTGCAGGTCTACAATTTTGTTTCTGGTGTCCTTTGACAGCTCTTTGGTCTTGGCCATAGTGGAGTTTGGAGTGTGACTGTTTGAGGTTGTGGACAGGTGTCTTTTATACTGATAACGAGTTCAAACAGGTGCCATTAATACAGGTAACGAGTGGAGGACAAAGGAGCCTCTTAAACAAGAAGTTACAGGTCTGTGAGAGCTAGAAATCTTGTTTGTTTGTAGGTGACCAAATACTTATTTTACCGAGGAATTTACAAATTAATTCATTAAAAATCCTACAATGTGATTTCCTGGATTCTTTCCCCCCATTCTGTGTCTCATAGTTGAAGTGTACCTATGATGAAAATTACAAGCCTCTCTCATCTTTTTAAGTGGGAGAACTTGAACAATCAGTGGATGACTAAATACTTTTTTGCCCCACTGTATTGATTTCGTGTTAAAAAAAAAAAGTAAATGTGGTATTTTTCTACAGGTATACAGGAGCATGCAGTGTGAAGAATACATCGATGCCAAAAGAGAGACGCATGTGAATTGGATGAGGTGAGCAGTACACTAGCTGTTGGGTCATTTTAGTGATTTGATTTTACATGTCCTCATTTGTTGGAAGAACTTTATTTTCATGTCATTGATATCTCCACCATGCTTTCTCCAAGTCTGTAACTCTGATCTGATTTTTTACCTTTTTCTGAAATGTTGCCTCACTCTTTTAGGTATGTGAATTGTGCCCGTAATGAAGAAGAACAGAATCTTGTGGCATTTGAGTATCAAGGGGGAATTCTGTATCGTTGCTGTCGACCCATTAACCCAGGACAGGAGCTCTTGGTGTGGTATGAAGAGGGGCACACCAAAGAACTCAGTCCTGCACCTACAGGAACAACCAGACAGCAAGGTGTTACTTTTGTCTAAGAGGTTATAGAGGTTATTTTCTGCATCATTTCATGACGTTTCTGAGCCTAACAGTGTTTCTGGGATGAAAGCTGTTGTACAATGCAGTCTACAATAACTAGAGCATTCCCCAGAGAACTCATTTTGGCCTGTTCCACCAACCAGATAGGTCTTCTCGATCATATGACCATGACCAACCAGAGAGGGTGAAGTCTATCAGCTTCCTTTGAGACACGTGAAGTCCGCCCACTGCATATCTTGCTATTGCAAAACTGACTACAGTGGTGCTTGAAAGTTTGTGAACCCTTTAGAATTTTCTATATTTCTGCATAACTATGACCTAAAACATCATCAGATTTTCACATAAGTCCTAAAAGTAGATAAAGAGAACTCAGTTAAACAAATGAGACAAAAATATTATACTTGATCATTTATTTATTGAGGAAAATGATCCAATATTACATATCTGTAAGTGGCAAAAATATGTGAACCTTTGCTTTCAGTAGCTGGTGTGACCCCCTTGTGCAGCAATAACTGCAACTAAACATTTCCGGTAACTGTTGATCAGTCCTGCACACTGGCTTGGAGGAATTTTAGCCCATTCCTCCATACAGAACAGCTTCAATTCTGGGATGTTGGTGGGTTTCCTCACATGAACTGCTCACTTCAGGTCCTTCCACAACATTTTGATTGGATTAAGGTCAGGACTTTGACTTGGCCATTCCAAAACTTTAACTTTATTCTTCTTTAACCATTCTTTGGTAGAACAACTTGTGTGCTTAGGGTCATTGTCTTGCTGCATGACCCACCTTCTCTTGAGATTCAGTTCATGGACAGATGTCCTGACATTTTCCTTTAGAATTCACTGGTATAATTCAGAATTCATTGTTCCATCAATGATGGCAAGCTGTCCTGGCCCAGATGCATCAAAACAGGCCCAAACCATGATAGTATCACCACCATATTTCACAGATGGGATAAGGTTCTTATGCTGGAATGCAGTGCTTTCCTTTCTCCAAACATAACGCTTCTCATTTAAACCAAAAAGTTCTATTTTGGTCTCATCCGTCCACAGAACATTTTTCCAATAGCCTTCTGGCTTGTCCATGTGATCTTTAGCAAACTGCAGACGAGCAGCAATGTTCTTTTTGGAGAGCAGTGGCTTTCTCCTTGCAGCCCTACCATGCACACCATTGTTGTTCTGTGTTCTCCTGATGGTGGACTCATGAACAGTAACATTAGCTGATGTGAGAGAGGCCTTCAGTTGCTTAGAAGTTACTCTGGGGTCCTTTGTGACTTCGCCGACTATTACATGTCTTGCTCTTGGAGTGATCTGTTGGTTGACCACTCCTGGGGAGGGTAACAACGGTCTTGAATTTCCTCTACTTGTACACAATCTGTCTGACTGTGGATTGGTGGAGTCCAAACTCTTTAGAGACGGTTTTGTAACCTTTTCCAGCCTGATGAGCATCAACAACGCTTTTTCTGAGGTCCTCAGAAATCTCCTTTGTTCATGCCATGATACACTTCCACAAACATGTGTTGTGAAGGTCAGACTTTAATATATCCCTGTTTTTTTAAATAAAACAGTGTGCCCACTCATACCTGATTGTCATCCCATTGATTGAAAACACCTGACTCTAATTTCACCTTCAAATTAACTGCTAGTCCTAGAGGTTCACATACTTTTGCCACTCACAGATATGTAATATTGGATCACTTTCCTCAATAAATAAATGACCAAGTATAATATTTTTGTCTCATTTGTTTAACTGGGTTCTCTTTATCTACTTTTAGGACTTGTGTGAAAATCTGATGATGTTTTAGGTCATATTTATGCAGAAATATAGAAAATTCTAAAGGGTTCACAAACTTTCAAGCACCACTGTATATAGTAAACCACAAGATATTGTTGTAGTTTTATTCATCATGCCCAGTTTAACCAGAAGTAGTGTAAAATGCATGCCCTGTGGATCCCGAGTGGCACAGCAGAAAAGTGTTGTTCCCGTCATCCTCCCCATCATCCAGATATTGCCACTTTCAAATCCTGATGACACCACAATCATCTGTGGTTGGGAGCTCAAGAGAGCAAAATTGCCTGGGCTCTCTGGGAGGGAGAGATGGCATGCTCTCTCTTCTCTGCCCTGTCAGTTACACTGGCCAGTCATGGGTGTGTGAGAGCACATTTAATAGGAAGTCAGTGGATTGGGCTTTCGTCTGAGTGTGCTTTGCAGCCCCCTGACGTTGTATGAGTAAAACGTGGTCAGCTGGTGTTTCTTCTCTTGGAGGAAGCACATGATAGCCCTCCCTGGTTGGTAGCTGTTATGTGATACTGGAGAGGAGTCTGATGGGTGGGAATTGGCCATGGCTAAATTAGGGAGAAAATTGGGGAGAAATCGGGGGGATATGCCCTGTCACAGCAAACACATAATATAAGATAATGTCAGACCTCCCCATATTACAGAAACACTGGGGGGGCATTATAATAACTACAGTGCAATATAACCAGCTGGCTGGAAAGAAGTTAGTTGAAAACACACATGCAGTGTGTCTGAACCAAGCAAAGTTGTTAATTGGATAATGCAGATGTCAGTCAAACCCATCAACCATTATAAAAATCAACTGCAACACATTTGCTTTATTTCAGGAGCATATGTGATGGTTATATTGTCAAGCAATTTAACAAGCAATAACAATTTTAGCATTTTTATGGAATTCAATAATTCCACAAGAGTCATACCATGGAGAACTTATCTTTTTAATTATGTTAAATTTTAGCTCCTTAAAGTGCTTAAACTTGACAACTTAATCCATATAAAAAATCCAGATAGAAAATACATATTTGCTTGTGTAAATGCTACTAGAAACTATTTGCAAATAAATCTATCCATATCCAGTTTGATAAATAAGGCCCATTTTTGGATCTTTTAGAACCTTGAATGTGAGGGCTGAGTTTCCTTCTCAATCCTGGATGAGATGTAAATAAGGCTAGGCTTGCCATTACCTAGACTTGACATGATGTCCAACAGCAACCAACAACTCCCCTTTGGTCGCTCAGACCCACAGGGCTATGGCCAATGCTGCGCATAGCTGCTCTTCCAGGACCTTATTGAATCTCCCAGTATTCCAAGCTAGAGGCTGCTATATCTTAGTCTGCAACCTTTTTGTTTTTGTCTCAGTCTTAATTCATGTAGAATCTTGATTAAGTTTCAGTAAAAGCACTCCTTACATTGGGTGAGTGTTATATTTTATAATTTTGTTGCATTTCATGTTCAATTTGTTACTTTTGTCCTTTAATTTCTCCAGAAGTAAAGAACGCTCTGCTGCAAGTCATTTCATGCTCCACATGCCCTCATTCCGATGCAGCTCCAATTTACCTCGACAAGCATATCCAGAGATGCCACGATGAAGAGTACGTGAGACTGCGAGAATCAGGAGAGATTAAATATAAGCTTCAGATCCCCTCCAAATGCTCCAGTCGTCAACCAACATCAACTGATATTATCCATTCTGATACTTCCCATAATGATATACAGAAGGAAATTCACCACTGCTCAGATTGTAGAAAGAGTTTTAGTTATCAGAATGCACTCAAGACACATCAGTGCAGTCACTCAGGAGAGAAGCCGTATCACTGCTCACAGTGTGGAAAGAGTTTTACTCATCAGAGTGATCTCCAACGACACCAGCACATTCACACAGGAGAGAAGCCGTATCACTGCTCACAGTGTGGAAAGAGTTTTAATCGTCAGCGTCATCTCCGACTACACCAGCGCATTCACACAGGAGAGAAGCCGTTTCACTGCTCACAGTGTGGGAAGAGTTTTCCTCATCAGAGTCATCTCCAACGACACCAGCGCATTCACACAGGAGAGAAGCCGTATCACTGCTCACAGTGTGGAAAGAGTTTTAATCGTCAGAATCATCTCCGACTACACCAGCGCATTCACACAGGAGAGAAGCCGTTTCACTGCTCACAGTGTGGGAAGAGTTTTCCTCATCAGAGTCATCTCCAACGACACCAGCGCATTCACACAGGAGAGAAGCCGTATCACTGCTCACAGTGTGGAAAGAGTTTTACTCGTCAGAGTCATCTCCGACTACACCAGCGCATTCACACAGGAGAGAAGCCGTTTCACTGCTCACAGTGTGGGAAGAGTTTTGCTAGTCAGAGTCATCTCCGACTACACCAGCGCATTCACACAGGAGAGAAGCCGTATCACTGCTCACAGTGTGGGAAGAGTTTTGCTCATCAGCGTAATCTCCAACTACACCAGCGCATTCACACAGGAGAGAAGCCGTATCACTGCTCACAGTGTGGGAAGAGTTTTACTCACCAGAGTCATCTCCAACGACACCAGCGCATTCACACAGGAGAGAAGCCGTATCACTGCTCACAGTGTGAGAAGAGTTTTACTCATCAGAGTGATCTCCAACGACACCAGCGCATTCACACAGGAGAGAAGCCGTATCACTGCTCACAGTGTGGGAAGAGTTTTACTCATCAGAGTCATCTCCAACGACACCAGCGCATTCACACAGGAGAGAAGCCGTATCACTGCTCACAGTGTGGGAAGAGTTTTACTCATCAGAGTGATCTCCAACGACACCAGCGCATTCACACTGGAGAGAAGCCGTATCACTGCTCACAGTGTGGGAAGAGTTTTACTCATCAGAGTCATCTCCAACGACACCAGCGCATTCACACAGGAGAGAAGCCGTATCACTGCTCACAGTGTGGAAAGAGTTTTACTCGTCAGAGTCATCTCCAACGACACCAGCGCATTCACACAGGAGAGAAGCCGTTTCACTGCTCACAGTGTGGGAAGAGTTTTGCTAGTCAGAGTCATCTCCGACTACACCAGCGCATTCACACAGGAGAGAAGCCGTATCACTGCTCACAGTGTGGGAAGAGTTTTGCTCATCAGCGTAATCTCCAACTACACCAGCGCATTCACACAGGAGAGAAGCCGTATCACTGCTCACAGTGTGGGAAGAGTTTTACTCAGCAGAGTGCTCTCCAAACACACCAGCGCATTCACACAGGAGAGAAGCCGTTTCACTGCTCACAGTGTGGGAAGAGTTTTACTCAGCAGAGTGCTCTCCAAACACACCAGCGCATTCACACAGGAGTGAAGCCCTATCACTGCTCACAGTGTGGGAAGAGTTTTACTCATCAGAGTGATCTCCAAACACACCAGCGCATTCACACAGGAGAGAAGCCGTATCACTGCTCACAGTGTGGGAAGAGTTTTACTCAGCAGAGTGCTCTCCAAACACACCAGCGCATTCACACAGGAGAGAAGCCGTATCACTGCTCACAGTGTGGGAAGAGTTTTACTCAGCAGAGTGCTCTCCAAACACACCAGCGCATTCACACAGGAGAGAAGCCGTATCACTGCTCACAGTGTGGGAAGAGTTTTACTCAGCAGAGTCATCTCCAAACACACCAGCACATTCACACAGGAGAGAAGCCGCATCACTGATCACAGTGTGGGAAGAGTTTTACTCAGCAGAGTAATCTCCAGCACATTCACACAGGATAGAAGCCGTATCACTGCTTACAGTGTGGAAAGATGTTTGCTTGTTTAGTTACATTTAATTAGTTTAGTTTATTAGTTTGTTTGACAGGGACCATGCATAGAGTAGCTTCTGTACCAGGGTTAGCTAATTAGCTAATTTTCACCTGCAGTCCCTGGGCAGGAAAAAAGAAATAAACAACTAGACATTACAAACAGGATTAAAAACAACAAATAGAAACTAAGTAAAACACACAGATAAAATAAATAAATAAATAAATAAACCAGATCAATGATTACAAGCTTGATTGTCCTTCAGCCATGCCTTCAGGGACTTTTTAAAACTTGTAAAACTTGTAGAGTCTCTGATATGATGTGGGATTGAGTTCCATTTTCTGGTTGCTTGATAAGAAAATGCTGATTGTCCAAAACTGGTTTTCTTAAATGTTGTGTAGCAGTCGCCTCTCCTTGCAGCCCTGGATACCCTAACATTATCTCTGCAATATGACACACATTGCTTAAGTGGTGGTGCAAGATCATGTGTCAGTTTGTACATCAAGCACATGTCAGAGAACCAAATAAAACTGTCAAATGTTAACAGGTTATGTTTTTTTATAATGGTACAGTGGTGATAATGTTTTGTTTTTTTATCAAACACTTTCACGGCCTGTTTATATAGGGAGTACAAGGGTTTCAGAGTGGTTACCCCTGCCTGAGACCAGCTTGTAGCACAGTAGGACAAATGGCAGAAAATCATTGAATGCATAAACAGTTTAGCAGCATGTAAGGGTAGCTGATGTCTAATATGTCTAAAAGTAATCAAACTCGCTCTAACATTTCTGGATATCTTCTTAATATGTTTTTTGAAGTTTAGATTGGAATCAATGATTATGCCCAAGTATTTGAAGCTGTCAACAACTTTAATTACCTCTCCTTTGACCAAGATGTCAAATTGTTGCTGTGCATTTCTCTTATTGGAGAAATACATAGCAACCGTTTTGCTTACATTAAGAGTTAGGCAGTTACTAGTTAACCAGTCTGACACTTTATTTAGTACTGTGGTAAGTTTTAATGCAGCCAGTTCTCTATTTTTGGCATGTGTATAGATCACTGTGTCATCTGCGTACATTTGAATATGGACGTCTTAGCAAATCAAAGGTAGGTCATTAATATATAAACTAAATAAAATTGGTCCTAAAATTGATCCCTGTGGGACACCAATAGAACTATTGGCAAAGGAAGAGCACACATTAATTCTGGTGCACTGCTTCCTTGAGACTAAATAAGACTCCATCCATGCTAGAGCTTTAGCGGAAAAATTAAACTTGGATAATTTTAATAACAGAACATTATGATTTACAGTATCAAAAGCTTTCCTAAAATCAAGGAAAACAGCACCAACAACACCCCCATTATCAAGGCTGGTTTTAATTTACTCAATAAAGTAGCAGTTTGCTGTCTCAGTTGAGTGGTTCTTTCTAAAACCGAACTGCATAGGGTGCAATGGAAAATGGCCCTGATTTAGATGGTCCATCAACTGATTGCACACTATCCTTTCACTTAGCCCATGTTTACATTAGACCGTATCAGCGGATCATCAGATTAACATTTTTAAAACGATTAGTGTGCACACAGCAACACCAATACACGATTTGCATGCACACAACAATACCAATACACGGATACGCTCGGCTCCGCAGGCATCCTGCGCTCCAAATCACTCTGCCCTGAACAGCGAGTGCCCTCTGGAGGGTGCGCACTCCGGCCTTGCACAGCTCACAGAGCGCGCGAGTGAAGCACACTAGCAGTGTTTTCGGAACTGAGCCGCTGTGTGTGTGATCCCAGCGCATATCACTCATCACTTGCAAGTGGAAGGATGGCAAGCCTAAAGACAATCATAACTACACAATGGGCAGTATTTGCAGTATTTTCATACTTTTATACTCTTTAATGAAAGGTGATACAAGGCGGAAGTCCGCGCCGTTTTTCAGCAGTCGCGTCACATGACCAACGCCAGCAAATCAGGAAGGTGGATGTCACAGTGACGTTGTCCAATGAGACGCCAGCTAGAGCTCAGCACAGCGTATCTGCGTATTCTCATTGTTTACACAGCACCGGAGCTGACACGATCTGGATTGAATACGTGGACGCTGGCGGATTCCCGTTTCCCGGCGTTTCCAGGCAGTTTAATGTAAACGGACAGTGCATCCGCGAAGAAAATGAGACAGATATGGTCTAATGTAAACGTAGCCTTACTTTAGAGATAACTGGGAGTATGCTGATGGGTCTGTAGTTGGTAACATCAGTTACATCACCAGCCTTGTAGACAGAAGTTATTGCTGCCGTCTTCCAGGCAATGGGAAAAAAACTATGTTTAAAAGACAGATTAACCAAGTGTGTAATCGGAGTTGAAAGGATATTTTTATACTTCCTCACAAATGCACAGTCACAACCAAAAACATCTTTAGCCTTTGAGTTCTTAAGATGGCCTATGGTTTTAATTATAGAGGATTCTGTGACTTCAGATATGTTAAAAAGTGGGAGATTATAATTTGGAGGTGTAATACACTTCACTCTGGGCCCAAAGACTTCTGCTAAGTTTTGCACAGAATCAATAAAATAGGTATTAAACTCAGAACAGATTTTGACTTTATCTTGTGTTAAAGTGCCCTGTACTTGTAATTCAAACCCCTTATCTCTGTTACTTTTATGATCCTTTTTAAGGACTGTATTAATATTTTTCCAAGTTAGCCTGCTATTTCCTCTGGATTCCTTAATAATGTTGATAAAGAAGTTTGCTTTAGACTTTCTCAATTCTTTTACCACTTTGTTACGCAATTGTTGAAAGGTTCTCCTATCGTGGGCTAATCCAGACCTAGCTGCAGTTTTTAATGTATAGTCCCTCTGCCTCATTAAAGACCATACTTGTTCGCTGAGCCAGGGCAAGTTTTGTTTCTTCCTGGAATAAGTGATATTTTTACTGAACTCACTTTTAACTTTGTTAATCATGGTCATTAAGCTCTCAGAAGCATCATCAACATTATCTGTGGCAAGCAGCTCACTCCAAGAAAGTTGTTTAAATTGGTTCTCAAATTCATTGATAAGCCTCTTTGGTATGATGTTAAAAACCTTTTTACTTTCCTGTTGATACTTAAACCTTTCCTTAGTTAGTTTCCTAGAGATCAGTGTCAGATTATGATCTGATAGCCCAGTCAGAAAATTAAAAGTTTTAGTTATTCTCTCTGTCTTGTTGCTGAATATTAGATCAATCTGTGTTTGAGATGAGGGGGTGATTCTAGTGGGGCCTTGGACTAATTGTGTTAAATCAAATTGATTTGTAATATCCTTAAGTTTTTTTCTTTTTGATTTCTCTGCCCAGTTTATGTTAAAATCACCAAGCACAATTAGTTCTTTGTTTCTGTCAAAATCTTTCAAAATACTTCTCAAGTATTCATAAAACTTACAATTAGATGAAGGTGGTCTGTATATACAAATAACAGTAAAGGACATATTGGCAGACAAAATCATTCGTATTGCCATACATTCTATATCTACACAGTCCAGGTCAATTTCTTTGCAGTTAATGTGGTTTTTGACATACATCAGTAGCCCGCCTCCTCTACCAAGCTTTCTATCTTTTCTGAAAATGTTGTAACCAGGTACAATATACGCCGTGTCAGGTGATGAGTCCGTCAACCATGATTCTGATAAACAAAGAAAGTCTAAATTTGAGTCCATAAGCAATTTTTCGGGTTGCTCCGTTTTGGAAGCGACACTTTGGATGTTTAAATGCCCCCCGAGTAAACCCTTAGGCTTTCCACGCGGATCCCATAGAACTTTCGCATGGTTGGTTGTTTGGAGGAGCAGAAAGTTGCGTTGTTTGTAATTGGGAATCTTACTACACGTAGCCGGGAGCACTCCAGTCACATTTGTCAGTGTGACAGGTTTTGAGGAAGATGGATTACCTCGCTGGGGCAACTCGAAGTCAGCCGGATCAACAGTACCCTGTTTGATGGTCGCCGTAGAGCGCCGTGGATCACCATTACAGCTGGAGTTGGGCCCAGGGTTTTGGTGGACATCGCCAGCCAGCAAGAGTATGATAACAAGATAGCTGACTGAACTCCTTAACTGTTTGGATGGCCTGTTTCTCTCCATGGATCGAAATTGCTTTGTAGGGGCAATCGCTTTTCCGTCGTTCAATATTGTGGAGTAGGAGATGAGCAGACTCCGCTTATCACAGGTAAAAACATTGCTTCCTTTATGTTGCGGTAGGTTTGCTGTTGCCCAACAACAACGTACCGATAAAACCAAGAGGGTAACGATGTAGCTTGTGACTATGAAAGCCTGAATCAAGTCCGTAATCATTGCCCTTTGTGTTACATTGGTTTTAAAACAAAAACCGAGCTTATTGTTTGACTGGGGAACAGCGGAGACAGCACCTGAAGCGCCTGCCTCGCTACCTGTGCATACCGCCATGTTACATTTAAGACCTTCAAGTGCACTAACTCAGACACTGCATGATTTAAAGTTGTCAAATTAAATATGGTTGTTACAGTTTTGACTGAAAATGACCTGTACTTTGAACTTTATTGTTCATGTTACACTGGTCAACAATTTTTCAGAAGTTGTCTGCTTCAGAGATGAAATTGGCTATTATGAAATTTGGTGTGTTGAATTAGAAGTGACAGTTAATCAGCTGATTGGCTATGGCTTCCAAGATATTTAAGATTTTAAATTTTATACTTATGTACATTGTGTAGATCATAATGTTTTAAACATAAATTGTAAAACTAGGTCTCTTCATGTGTTTATGGTCCGTTTACATGATATTTCACCTGTTCTCTTTATGTAACACTAGAAAATCAGCAAAAAGTTTATATAAATAAAATGTATTGTGAACCAAATTGCAAAAACAATTATGTATAAGTACTGAATAGGTTTCGTCCTTATTCTGTGTGTAAGCAGTGGGTTTTTATTTATTTATTTATTTATTGGCAGCTTGTCTCTTGTATTCATGAAACAGAGCATCTCTTGTCAAGCAAAGACTTGATCTCGAGTGCATAGCACTGTATGAATTTTTTTTTTGAGCTGATATAAGACCAATTTGTTCAGCAGAGTGATGTCAGTTGACTTATGAATGCATCATCAGTGACTTCTAAGAATAACCTAATGTCATGTATGATGTAATACCGGCTTCAGATTGCATCATTCATTGTTTTGCCAAAAAAGTAAGTGCTATCCAAACCCACTCATAGATTTATTCATAGAGCCAATCTTGGAAACGAGCCAATGAACAATTTTAAGTTTAATTTTCGTTCTCAGCGATCCAGAGTTAGTAAATCAAATCATAGTTTTCTTTTGTTTCAGACACGTAAAAGTTTTTTACCTTTACCTGACATGTTTCGACGGTGTAACTTCCGTCTTCATCAGAGGGTCACCCGGATGTTGGTGTGTGACGTGCCTTTATAATCAGCTGATTATAAAGGCACATCACACACCAACATCCGGGTGACCCTCTGATGAAGACGGAAGTTACACCATCGAAACATGTCAGGTAAAGGTAAAAAACTTTTACATGTCTGAAACAAAAGAAAACTAATGATTTGATTTAAGAAGAAGACATAATGAACGTAACATATTTATATTTATTTATCAGAGTTAGTAAAGTTTGACTATATTTATTTCAGAAGCATTTTGGCTGTAGACGAGTGTTCTATGACTGTTTTAAAATATGTAACCTTATAGTGATGTTTAAAATGAGACTGTTAATGTTTTCTTTTGCTCTTAAGTAGTCATTAATTACAACCATACAAATAATGAATTAACTGTAACCCTTATCAGTGTAGTACTGCAGCATGAGACTAATTGTTCATGGAATTATTACTGATCAGGATTTTAATGTTTAATGGAAATGTCAATCAAACCAAATGAGTACGGAGCACTTAAATGAAGCTCGTCCAACTATATGCATCCACCTCGTCTCACTGGTTGAGGACAAGGCATCAAAGTTGTTTATAATCTAGGAATTGTACAAAAACCTGAACAAAAATTCAGTATGCTTGGAGTTCTCTATCCTAATGTATGTCGCTAAAAAAAATCTACGCAGTTGATTCAACTAATTATTTACAGACTCATGGTTTAAATTCTGAAGTTGTTTCTGAATTTGCAGAATTTCTCAAACCTGGTTGTATCTTTAGACAACAAATTAATTGTCAGAGACATTATTAAGACTTGGTGATGTCATTAAAAATCATGGAGGCCATACAAAGTACTAGATGTAGTAGTTTTTGTTGTGGGGTGTACTCATTTTTGCACCACCCTAATTTGAGTAAAACTGAAAAATGTGTAATCCAAGTTATATTATTAACCTTACTTTCCCGTTATAAGTTAAACAGATGTTATACTAAACTTTATCTTTCCAACATTTTGGAAATTGTATTCATTGAGATATTGTTTAAAATGTTACTTTTCAAAGGGGGTATACTCATTTACGCTGAGCACTGTAGCCTCGCTCAGGAGCTATCTGCTGACAGCTGCGCACTAGTTCTTGTGGTCGTCCTCTTGTAAACTGCTCCAAATGGTACAAGCAGTATGCCTTTCCTGCCTTTTGCTCCATTCCTTGTTCAAAGGCTTTGATAAATAATAATAATAATAATAATAATAATTTAAATTTATATAGCGCCTTTCACAAACCCAAGGACGCTTTACAAAAGAGTTACCACCAAAAAAAAAAAAAAATTAGGAAGAATAGTGTGAGGTAAAGAGAAAAGTTTTCAAGTTGGCTTTGAAGGAAGAGAGTGTGGAACAGTCACGAAGCGATTGTGGTAACGAATTCCAAAGTTTAGGAGCAGCAACACTAAATGATCTGCCACCCATAGATGCCAATTTAAAACGAGGAACAGTCAGAAATCCACAGACAGAAGATCTGAGGGAGCGGGAGGGACAGTACAAATGAATTAACTCAGAGATAGGAAGGAGCGAAACCATGAAGAGCTTTATAGGTTAACAGCAAAATTTTGTATTTGATCCGGGAGATAACTGGCAACCAATGCAGTTGCTGTAAAACAGGAGTGATGTGAGCAGTGCGCTTGGTGAGTGTGAGGATTCTTGCTGCTGAGTTTTGAATGTACTGCAGGCGATTGAGCAATGTGACAGGGAGACCATAAAAGAAAGAATTGCAATAATCAAGATGAGAAAAAATAAATGCATTGACCAACATATTGGCATCAGTTTCCAAAAGAAAAGGGCGGAGACGAGCAATATTGCGGAGGTGAAAGAAAGCATTCTTAGTAATTGGTTTAAGATGGGGTTCAAACGTAAGGGTGGAGTCAAAGATAACTCCAAGGTTTTTTATAACTTGGGAAGGATGAATAGACACACCATCTACATCAATAGTAAAACTGGAGAAATTCTGAACCTGTCTTTTGGTACCTACTAATAGAACCTCCGTTTTGTCAACATTAAGTTTAAGGCAGTTCTTATACAGCCATTGCTTAAGGTCAGTGATGCAAGACCTTAGCAGCTGAACAGAGGCTATGGAAGGGGTGATAATGATGTAAATTTGAATATCATCAGCATAACAATGAAAGTTAAGGCCATGGTTACGAATAATCTGGCCTATAGGAGAAATATATAATATAAAAAGAAGGGGACCAAGGACAGAACCCTGAGGCACACCTTGAGCAACAGTAACAGTGGATGATTTATGAACACCAATAGAAATAAACTGTTGCCTGTTTGCTAGATATGACTGAAACCAGGATAAAGCTAAGCCAGTAATACCAAAAGAAGATAGTCTGGAAATGAGTCTCTCATGATGTACGGTGTCAAAGGCGGCTGTGAGGTCCAAGAGAACAAGGACATTGAGATGACCAGCATCAGTTGAGAGCAGGAGGTCATTAACAACTCTCAAGAGAGCAGATTCAGTGCTATGCATGTTACGAAAGCCTGACTGAAAGGGTTCATAGAGATCATTTTGAGCAAAGAAAGTATGAAGCTGAGAGGCTACAACTCGCTCCATTACTTTAGCTAGGAAAGGGAGATTTGAAATGGGTCTGTAATTGGACAGTGAAAGAGAATCTAGACCAGGTTTCTTTAGTATTGGTGTAACTGAAGCAATTTTGAGGGAGATGGGAACAGTGCCTAAAGCAAAACACTGATTAATCAAATGAGCAATATAAGGGGAGATAGCAGATACACATGATTTAAGAAGTGCAGTGGGTGCAGGGTCCAACAAACATGAGGAGGAGGAGGACTTAGTTATAATTTCCGATACTTTAAAAGAATCAACAGGAGAGAAAACAGAGAGACAGCAGTCAGCTTTATGAGAAGGAGCTACTAGCAGGACAGAAGAATGAATTTCAGAATGAAAGTGTTGGTAAATACTGGCAATTTTATCATTGAAAAAATCCAAAAAAGCCTGACACTGAGCAGGAGAACTGGGAGTGGTTGAGGAAGGAGGCTGAAGAAGTTTATTTATTGTATTAAACAAAGTTTTGGGTCTGTGATTGCTACTCTTAAGGATGCTCTTAATGCTGCTCGATCCTCCTACTACGCTAACATCATTATGTTAGCATAGTAGGAGGATCGAGCAGCATTAAGAGCATCCTTATACGTTGTGATGTGTTCAGAGAAGAGTGAAAGATGAATAGTAAGGCCAGTTTTATTATAAAGGCACTCTAGCCGCCTTCCCTTGGCCTTCATGACCCTAAGCTCAGAGGTGAACCAAGGAGATGCGCGATTTGCAGAGACCTGTCTAGTTTTAAGGGCAGCGAAAGTGTTAAGTGTGTTAGATATAGTATTATTGTAAATAGCAACTGTATCATCAGTAGAGGAAACCTCAGCAAATTTACGAAAAGAAGAGGAGAGAGGCAGAGAAAGAATGCACATCAATAGAAGAAAGATTACGGAAAGAGACAGTAGAACGCAGAGGAAGTTTAGAAGGTGGCACACTGAGACAACACTCAATCAACCTGTGGTCAGTAAAACCTACATCAGAACCCGATACATATACAATTTTTGTACCAGTAGAGCAGAGCAAGTCAAGTATATGACCATGATTATGTTTTGGAAAGTCAACATGCTGAGTTAAACCAAAACATTCAAAGACAGTCAAGAGCTCCTCAGTCAGTGCGTTTACATGCACATAGAGAGAATTGAATTTCTCCCGTCGCTCGACTGAAATCGAAGTTCAAAACGCCATGTATACACCTTAATTCGGCTGAAATTGAACCGAACTTGATTTCTCGGAATCGAGCTACACGACCTAGATTATGCGATTGTAGCCGAGCTACTTAGTGCATGTATACCCTATTGAGCTACGTATTCGAGCTACTTACTTCAGCACTGCCCCTTCCGGAAGTGACGAGTGACGAGACCACAAGCGGGAAACACAACAGCCTTGGTCGGCATGACAACGAATCATGACAACGGCATGAATCTTTTCTTTTTGTGGCATTGTTTGCACTGTTAAAATTTAGCTCACTTACTGTATCACCAAATACATCTGTACAGCTGTTGCATAGCTGTGAATTGTGTACATAAACAAGTCATTGTATTTGTGTGTGTGTGTATATATATGTCCAACATCTGAAGAATGTCAATAAAAACAAAACAATTGAACTTTTTGTGTGTTTATTAAGACATAAGTTAAATTGTAAGCAAAAAAAAACATTTTTTTGTAAGCAAAAAATGGACTTTAGAAAAATATTATTGCGCAAAATAAGTTGTCTTACAAAACAGTGGTCTGCGCCGGACAGTTTGTAGCCATACAGTCTGTTAGAGCAAGCCTAACAGCTTGAACACGGAACTGCAAGTGTTGCCAGATTGGGGGGTTTTAAGTGCATTTTAGCGGATTTGAACATGTTTTGGGCTGGAATACGTTAGCAGTATCTGGCAACACTATAGCTCTTCTTCATGACGACAACCAGAAGTGTACCAACACGATGGGGCGTGTAGCGCCACGTGTGGCTCGGGTGCACAATGCACCTTGCACAATAGCCCGATTTCACTTGTGCATGTAGGATTGGATTTCTCTGGCACCCCTGCTGGGACCCTTTGCTTGATTACCGACAGTAGCTCGATTTGGACGTGCATGTAAACGTACTGAGTAAGGGAGCAACTAATATCAACATGAATGTTAAAGTCACCCAGAAGAATGACGGCAGGACAGACAGATGAGGCTACAGTTAGCAGTTCATTCAGTTCAGACAGAAAGAAAGATGGCGATGATTTGGGAGGTCGATAGATTAAGAGCAGCAACATCGGTGTGGGAGTGGAGGTTTTCAAAGCCAGATATTCACAAGATGTAACATCATGAAAAACAGTCTCTAAGGCCAAGTTTACATTAGACCGTATCTGTCTCATTTTCTTCGCGGATGCACTGTCCGTTTACATTAAAACGCCTGGAAATGCCGGGAAACGGGAATCTGCCAGGGTCCACGTATTCAATCCAGATCGTGTCAGCTCCGGTGCTGTGTAAACATTGAGAATACGTGGATACACTGTGCTGAGCTCTAGCTGGCGTCGTCATTGGACAACGTCACTGTGACATCCACCTTCCTGATTTGCTGGCATTGGTCATGTGACGCGACTGCTGAAAAACGGCGCGGACTTCCGCCTTGTATCACCTTTCATTAAAGAGTATAAAAGTATGAAAATACTGCAAATACTGATGCAAATACTGCCCATTGTGTAGTTATGATTGTCTTTAGGCTTGCCATCATTCCACTTGTAAGTGGTAAGTGATATGCGCTGGGATCACACACACAGCGGCTCAGTCCCGAATCACTGCTCGTGCACTTCACTCGCGCGCTCTGTGAGCTGCGCAGGGCCGGAGTGCGCACCCTCCAGAGGGCACTCACTGTTCAGGGCGGAGTGATTTGGAGCGCAGGATGCCTGCGGACCCGAGCATATCCGTGCATTGGTGTTGTTGTGTGCACGCGAATCGTGTATTGGTGTTGCTGTGTGCACGCTAATCGTTTTAAAAACGTTAATCTGATGATCCGCTGATACGGTCTAATGTAAACCCCACCTAAGTTTCAAACCACATCTGAAGACTGCAGCTAGACCTCCACCCTTCCCTGTGAGACGGGGCTTTGAAAAATATGTGTATCCAGATGGAGAAGACATATTTAAATGTAAATAGTCCTCAGCCTGTTGCCATGTTTCCACCAGCAGAAGTATGTCCAGGGTCTTTTGGATAATCAGGTCATTAATGAGTGACGCTTTGTTGGTGATGGAGCAGGAATTTAAAAGGCCAATCTTCGCAGGAAACACAGGTGACAATCCAGAGACAGCAGACCCTTGCAGTTTCCCAAGTGAGCGAAGAACACCGTGATTAACTCCATGAGCGTCCTTGTTGACCTTGGCAATCCGATTGAGTCCATATGATGGGTATGGAAGACTCCGAAACATAATGAGCAGTCGGAGAGCGCGGAGAGCGGTGAATATACCGAGGGCGGCGCGCGATTCCAATAGAGTGGCACAGTTTAAATGCCATGGAATCCAAGCGGTGCCGCGCACTAAGACTTTTTAATTCCTCCGGGGAGTAGGTGTAAAACATGTGGGTTAAAAGCCGGGCCACAAAACCAATACCCAGACCCACAGTCACGATCCAAAAACAGATGGACAGACACAGTCCAATGTAAGGTGCAAAGCCACCTTAGCCTAACACCGCTCATAAATGTAGCCAATACACCAGCGGTTCCACACCCACAGTACAGTGCAGGGAAGCAATTTGACTAACCAGCACATAAAACAGACAACAGCATGGTGAAAGGTGGAAACTCACTCACCACAGCTGAAGTCAAGCGGGTGGAAAGAAAGCGGGGCTCGCAGGCAGGTTAGCTACAGGTGATTGCAAAAAGATGGTGTCAAAACCAAGCAAGAAGAGTCCAAAATTAACCAAAAAGAGAAAAAATGGATAATACGTTGCCAAAAAATCAGAAGCACAGATTAAAGAGAAAAAAAGAAGAAAGAAAAAACACCGGGGAGAAGAGGCAGCAAACTCGCGCACTACGTACTTTCAACCGGAAACACGCCGGGTAAATGCCCTTTACTGGAGTGGATTCCTTTCAAATATGGGAATTTCTTGGGGTGGCAGGGACAATGTACTGTTGTCACACTCAAGATGCAGTCGTTTTGTCTGTGCATGATGGCAAGGAGGTCACTAGATGAATATTGACCACTTTGCTGATATGAGAATTGCCTCTGCTCACCCTCCATTGGTGCCATTGTTGGCTGGCGACAAATTTGTTATAATGTTCCCATAGTATTGGTTTCTTGCTGTTGCTCATTGGGATTGTCCCACTGCTTTGAGGCAGCCTCAGACCACTGTTCCATTTCCTTTCTTTGCACATCTGGTAATTGTGGGTCATTAGATTGAAATGATCCCTTCATCGCACCGATTTGTTTTGTTGGCTTCCAGAATCACAGATTGTATTCCTTCACTATAGGATTTAAGACGTTGATGGATTGCCATTTCCATTTTTCCCTTTCAAGATAGGAGTTCATGCCATATGAGGCCTGCAATACAGTCAGTTTAGCAGTTGATGCAGCCAGTTCAGTCTCATCTCAGTTATTCTATGATAAATTGGACATAAACATTATTCTTCACAATAAAAGGAAATATTTAAAAAATATCAGCATTTGCCCAGAAGACTTTAAGTTTATCAGTCATTCATTTATTTAATTATTTATTAATTTGTTTGTTTGTTTGTTTATTTTACTGAGACATGCTAAAGTCCCAGGATGAGACAAAGAATGCAAAGGAAGCTAGTATTAAGTAGAAGGAACTTGGAATTTTGCATTCGTGATCTGCATCCAAGACCCTCCAATTTCCCTCTTCTGGTACATGGCTGAATAGGATTGCTCTTGGAAGGTGCATTTCCTGAAAGTCAAGTTTATTTGTATAGCGCTTTTAACAATAAACTTTGCCGCAAAGCAGCTTTACAGAATTTGAACGACTTAAAATATGAG
Source organism: Neoarius graeffei (assembly GCF_027579695.1). Classification (NCBI taxonomy): domain Eukaryota; kingdom Metazoa; phylum Chordata; class Actinopteri; order Siluriformes; family Ariidae; genus Neoarius; species Neoarius graeffei. The sequence continues at coordinate 5,313,587 of NC_083586.1, forward strand.
CTAATTTTATCTCTAATCTATCCCCAACGAGCATGCCTGTAGCGATGATGGCAAGGAAAAACTCCCTCAGATGACACGAGGAAGAAACCTCGAGAGGAACCAGACTCAAAAGGGAACCCATCCCCATCCGGGCAACAACAGGCAACATGACTATAACATTAACAGTCCAAACATAAAGTCAGCTTTGTTGATGCTATAAACCCCCCACCAACGGAGACCCGAGTGCAAAACCATTCACAACAACCACAGTCCCAAAGTCAACAAGTCAACTGCAGTCCCCAGCCACAAAAGCACCACTGAAAGAGTCCAGAGCGTCCTCCAGGTGCGACCCCCAACTGTCCACATGGGGCCGCCCTCCACAGAAGCGATGCGATGAGACTCCAACCAGACACAGGGCACCAGGATGGATCAGGCAGGTCTGAGGAGCAGAAGAGGTTCAGCATCTCAATCCCAGGACCGACATGTAACTCAGAGGGACAGATTTTGGGGGGGGGGACTGAGAGAAAAACACAGGTTGTTGGGTATGCCCAATGTCACCTGAATAAGTAGGAACAGTATGCATATTGCACTGAGTACAAGCAGGGACTCTGGCAACTAACTATGACAGCATAACTAAAAGGGGAGAGCCAGAAGGTAACGCAGGCATGAGGGAGTCCCAGAACATAAAGCAGCCAGCCACTACACTGTCAACAAACTCAAGTGAGCAAGCGAGTGGGGACTGACAGCATCCATACATCCCAGTTTACCAAAACACTCTGTCTAAGGACCCTCCAGATCTACACCTTTACCTCATAAACACCATTAACAAAAGGTTTGACTAAACAGATATGTTTTCAGCCTAGACTTAAACACTGAGACTGTGTCTGATTCCCGAACATTACTTGGAAGGCTGTTCCATAACTGTGGGGCCTTATAAGAAAAAACTCTGCCCCCTGATGTAGCCTTCACTATGGCAAGGCAAGGCAAGTTTATTTATATAGCACATTTCATGCACAATGGCAGTTCAATGTGCTTTACAGAAGTAAAAGCAAAACAGTAAACAATAGAAAATAAAATTACATAAAATAAATGGGGAAGAAAATTAATAAGAATTAAAAAATAGAAATAAAATAATAAAATGAGATAAAAGTTCAATTAAAAAAACCAGCAGAATAAAATAGAATAAAAGTTAAGTAAAATTTAAAACATGGAGAGACTGTAAAAGTAAAGAGTTTAAAACATGTAGAGATGGCAATATTAATAATTTAGCAGAAAGCATCTGAAAACAGCTTGGTCTTTAGTCTAGATTTGAAGCTGCCGACAGCAGGAGCATTTTTGATGTCCTCTGGCAGTTGGTTCCATAGCTGTACTGCATAGTAGCTAAAAGCTGCTTCACCACACTTTGTTTTAACAACAGGTTTTAATAGTAAATTTTTCTGCTGCGATCTGGTAGATCTGATTGGGTTAGGCCGCTGCAACATATCAGAGAGGTAATTGGGCCCTGTACCATTTAGAGATTTGTACACCAGCAGCAATGCTTTAAAGTCAATTCTGTAGCTTACTGGAAGCCAGTGAAGGGACCTTAGAATTGGAGTAATGTGTTCTGTTCTTTTTGTTCATGTGAGAACCCTAGCTGCTGCATTTTGAACCAGCTGAAGTCGTTTGATGGGTTTTTTTGGCAAGCCTGTGAAAAGGCCATTGCAGTAATCAACCCTACTAGAGATGAAGGCATGTATAAGTTTTTCCAAATCATTTTTTGACATAAGTCCTCTTAGTTTGGAAATGTTTTTTAGGTGATAAAATGCCGATTTAGTGATTGCTTTCATATGCCCCTCAAAGTTTAGCTCGCTGTCAATGAAAACACCAAGATTTTTAACCATTTCTTTTGTTTTAATCCCCTTTGTGTCAAGAATAGTGGTAATCCTGAGTCTTTCATCTTTTTTTCCAAATAGAATTACTTCTGTTTTATCTGTGTTCAGCTGAAGAAAATTTTGTGACATCCAGTTGTTGATTTGATCGATACACTGGTAGAAACATTCAAGGGGGGCATAATCATTAGGTGATAGAGCAAGATAAATTTGGGTATCATCTGCATAGCAGTGATATAAAATTGAATTGTTCTTGATAATTTACCCAAGTGGGAGCATATAAAGGTTGAATAGTAATGGTCCAAGAATCGACCCCTGGGGGACACCACAGGTCAAAGACATTGACACTGAGGTATAATTTCCCATGGTAACAAAGAAGCTTCTATCTTTTAAGTATGATTTTAACCAATTGATAACTTTACCAGTCAACCCAACCCAATGTTCAAGTCGATATAGCAGTATGTTGTGATCAACAGTATCAAAAGCTGCACTGAGGTCCAGTAATACCAGGACCGATGTTTTGCCTGCATCAGTATTAAGACGTATGTCATTTATAACTTTAATGAGTGCTGTTTCAGTGCTATGATTGGCACAAAATCCTGATTGAAAGTTATCAAAACAGCTGTTTGATATCAAGAAGGCAGTTAATTGATTGAAGACAATTTTTTCAAGGATTTTCCCGATGAATGGTAGATTTGATATTGGCCTGTAATTATTTAATACTGAAGCATCCAGATTATTCTTTTTAAGTAGGGGCTTTACAACGGCTTTTTTCAAGGACACAGGAACAATGCCAGTCTCTAGGGATGTATTTATGATTTGTAGCACATCTGTAATTATGAGATGTAGAACAGACTTAAAAAAGTTGGTGGGCAGAATGTCCAATTCAGATGTTGCGGAACTGAGATTTTGTACAGTTTTTTCAAGAGTCTCATAATCAATTAAACAAAATTCTGACATTGTGTTGAAGTTATCTGTCTGTGTCACTGGTGATTGCAGTTTTTCAATTATTTGCAAATGAGATATATTATGAGCAATATTATGTCGTATTTTATCAATTTTACCTTTAAAGAAGGATGCAAACTCATTGCATTTATTAACTGAGAGAAGTTCAGGTGCTAATTGTGGTGGGGGATTTGTTAGCTTCTCTACTGTTGAAAATAGCACACGGGCATTGTTCATATTCCTGTTGATGATGTTGGAGAAGAAAGACTGTCTTGCTTTATGAATTTCATAATTATATTTACAAAGCATCTCTTTATGGATTTGATAATGGATGTGAAGTTTAGTTTTGCGCCATTTTCTTTCAGTCTTTCTACATTCTCTCTTTAACAGTTTAACAGCCGGGTACTGCTTCCATGGTGCTTTCTGCTTATCATTGACTCTTTTGATTTTGAATGGAGCAATATCATCCATAATTTGGGTCATATTTAAATTAAAAATTTCCAGTAAATCATCTACAGAATCTGACATTTTGGCTGAGATCCGAGAGAGAGCTTGCTCAAAGAGAACACGTGTTGTCATTTATGACTCTCCTACCCATAGTCATTGAGCTGTTCTGAATGTGAGGAGACATAGAAACTTCAGAGAAAACACAAAAATGATCAGATAAGGCCAGGTCAACAACAGTAGTAGAAACAGTAAGACCCTTTGTGATGACAAGGTCAAGGGTATGACCACGAGAGTGGGTCAGCCCCTGTACATGTTGTACAAGGTTGAAGTTGTCAATAAGTGCAAGTAGTTCATTGGCATAGGTGTTTTCAGGATTATCTACATGCAAGTTAAAATCCCCAGATATAATAAGACAGTCAAACTCTAAGCAAATGACTGACAACAGTTCACCAAACTCTTCCAGAAAAACTTTGGCTGAATGTCTCGGAGGCCTGTAAATAGTTAATAATAATATGTTAGGAGAGCATGTAACAATTGCACATAAGTGTTCAAAGGATGTAAAATCACCAAGTGAGGATTGTTTACATTGAAAAGAGACTTTGAATATATTTGCGATCCCTCCACCTTTCCCCTGTCGGGTAACATTCATAAAATTAAAATTTGGGGGAGTTGCTTCAATAAGGGTGGTAGCACTATTTGCTTGATCCAGCCAAGTTTCAGTTAGAAGCAAAAAATCAAGATTATGTTTGCAGATAAGATCATTAATTAAAAATGACTTGTTTGAAAGTGATCTAACATTCAGAAGAGCTAGCTTTACAGAAAGTCTAGAAGTAATATCCGCTTGGGCACTCTGATGTTGTTTTGAAACAGGAAGGAGACTAGACTGGTTTACCCCCTGGGTTAAATATGCTCTATGTTTTCTATTTCTTATCAACACAGGAATAGAGAATGGCATAGGCATACTGGGTCCCAGCTTGTTTTCAAAACTACACCCAATGCAGGGACCCCCAGCACATCATACTAGACCTTCTTTATGTTCCATTTTGTTTGAGATTGAGAGGATTGGAGATGTCATGTATCTTTTAGATGGTGAAAAAGATTGGTAGCCAGCTGAAAGTCCTGGGCGAACACAGTTCAGTCTGTTGGTTGATTTTTGATGAACTGGGTACACAGCTTGTCGCGACAGATTTGGGCTGGAAAAAGAGAGTGTAGCCATTTGCATCAGTCTTTGCATACTATTTGGGAAATCCGTGCAAGGGGGAGACGGAGATGGTACGATAAAATCAGAAGAGTGAGACTTTGGTGAGGCCTTTGTAAGTGTCTCCATGACTGTCTCTGTGGTGACTGTCTCACTGATTGTCTCTGTGATAGTTGCATGGGGTCGAGAAGTGGACGAAGCAACCTTGACATGGTTATCTTTAGTCAGGTCCTTAATCTGGATGGAATCGCATGATAAAATCGCATGCTCACATTCTCCGTGTGATTGTTGTTGTCCTTGGCAGTCTGCCCCAGATGGTTCTTGGCAGTCTGCTCCAGATGGCTGTGTGTCCTTGGTGAAGACTTGCATAGATGATTGTTTTGGCATTGCAGAGGAATTGTTTATGTTTATAACTAGGTCAGTCTGCGACATCTTATCAACTGTTCTCTTCAGTGTTGACTGAGAGAAAATTGCAAGTCTATAATGATCTGCTAAAACTTTGGTCCCAATCCAGCTAAGTTCAGTGCTATTTGGCTTGAAAAATTCTCTGCGATTCCAGAAAAGGTTAAAATTGTCTATAAAGTTCATACCAGATGAAAAACAAGTTTTTCCAAGCCAGGTGTTAAGACTGAAAAGTCGACTAAATGCAAAACTTCCCCTTGCAGGAAGTGGGCCACTGATAAAAGATTGTATTCCGGTCTTATAGAGATGAGAAAAGAGTTTTTTGAAGTCCTCTTGGACAAACAGCTGTTCTCTGAAAACATCATTTGCTCCCACATGCACAACAATACGTTTGATAGTTTTATGCTCGGACATGAGTTTCAAAATGCTGTCTTTGGTGTCAGAGATGGATGCATTTGGAAGGCAGCAAATAATCATTCCATGTCCTTTTAAATGTCTTACAGTGGAATCACCAAGAACAAGGGTTGTGGGATCAGGTGGTGTTTTGAGCTGCTTTTTGCCTCTTCCCACAACTCTTCGGTTGTGATGTGTTCAATGTGTTTGTCCGCCTGAAAATTCTGCTTCCACATCCCTGAGGCATTCAAATTTGTTCTGAAGCCTTATGGGCTGTGGATTTTCCATAGGATTGTAAATCCTATTGTAATTTGTAGACCTAGCTCTATTTCTGATAGCATGGCTGTGGAGCATGGGTCGCACAGTATCAGAACAAGCTGGTATTGAGGTAATAAGTCTTCTGTTTTTATTTTCATCTGTACTCAGCCTTTTTATTTGCCCTGTTAGATCGATGAATTCATCCACTCGATCTGCAATGTCATCGGCTTGTCGGGGTACATTCTCAGCCACTGTTTCTGTACTCCTTTCCTGAGATATTGCTCTTAATTCATCAGTCTTTGGCAGAGCATCAATCTTTGATTCCAGGATAGAAATCCTCTGTTCTAGTTCTGTGCATTTTCTGCAGGATCTCCTGGATTTTTTGCCCCCTGGCATTTTGTTTTAAAAGCTAACTTATCTTATAAAGATGAAAAATAAAATGAAGAAATAGTGGAAATTAAATTAAAATTAAAAGCTTATAAAGATGAAAAATAAAATGAAAAAGTAGTGGAAATTAAATGAGAAAGTAAAGTAAAATAAAGATCAAGCAGGAGCAAAGCAAAGAAGCGTCCTACTCACTTGAGTAGGAGGAGCAGAAAAGAGGTACCAGCAGAGGTATGGGAGGTACCAGCAGATAGCCTGCACCTTTTGATCTAAGTAGGCGTGGCAGGACATAGAGGAGCAGAAGTTCACTCAGGTACTGTGATGTGAGCCCATTCAGTGCTTTAAAGGTCAGTAGTAGTATTTTATAATCAATACGAAATTTGATTAGGAGCCAATGCAGTGTGGATAAGACAGGGGTGATGTGGTCATATTTTCTAGTTCTAGTAAGGACTCTTGCTGCTGCATTTTGAACTAACTGGAAATTGTTTATGCACTTCTTGAAACATCCAGACAGTAAGGCATTACAATAATCCAACCTGGAGGTAACAAAAGCATGAACTAGTTTTTTCCACGTCATGTAGTGACATTAAATTTCTTATCTTAGCAATATTTCTGAGATGAAAGAAAGCTATCTGGGTAATGTTATCAATGTGAGTTTCGAATGAAAGACTGGGGTCAATAATCACTCCGAGGTCTTTTACTGCTGCACGTGAAGAAACAGAAAGGCCATCCAGAGTTACTGTGGAATCAGAAAACTTACTTCTAGCTGCATGTGGTCCGAGTACAAGTACTTCAGTTTTGTCAGAGTTAAGCAGAAGGAAGTTAATAAGCATCCAGTGTCTAATGTCCTTCACACATTCCTCAGTTCTATTAAGCTGGTGTCTCTCATCAGGTTTTGCAGAAACATACAACTGTGTGTCATCAGCATAACAGTGGAAACTAATACAATGTTCATGAATAATATTACCCAGAGGTAACATATATAAAGAAAAAAGCAGTGGACCCAAGACAGAACCTTGTGGAATACCAAACTTTACCTCAGTACATCTAGAAATATCACCATTTATATCAACATACTGATAACAATCAGCTAAATAAGAGCTGAGCTAGGAGAGAGCCGTTCCCTTAACTCCCACAATATTTTCTAGTCTATCCAGAAGAATGGAATGATCAGTGGTATCAAATGCTGCATTAAGGTCAAGCAACACAAGCAGCGAGACACAGCCCTAATCAGACGCCAACAGTAGGTCGTTTACTACTTTAACCAAAGCTGTTTCTGTGCTGTGATTAGGTCTAAATCCTGACTGATACATTTCATGGATGTTATTCCTATGTAAATATGAGCATAACTGCTGTGCCACAGCTTTTTCAAGGATCTTGGAGATAAAGGGGAGGTTTGATATTGGACAATAATTGTTCAGCTGACAGGGATCAAGGTCAGGTTTTTTAATCAGGGGTTTGATAACTGCTAGTTTAAAGGATTTGGGTACATAGCCAATCGTGAGAGAAGAATTTATTATTTTTAGAAGCGGTTCAATTACTTCAGGTATTATCTGTTTGAATAGACATGTAGGTAAGGGATCTAGTACGCAAGTTGAGGCTTTTGATGCCGAGATTAATGAAAGTAATTCAGTTTCTCTAAGGGGAGTAAAACATTCTAACTGATGATCTGATAGAGTTTTATGGTTAACTACAAGGTCACTTTCATTGTCTGACCTTAAATTAGTAGTTTGAATTTTTTGTCAGTTATTCTCAATTTTGTCATTAAAAAAATTAATGAAATCATTGCTATTACATAGTGCAGGTGTGCATGTGTCTATAGTGGACTTATTCCTGGTTAATTTTGCGACAGTATTAAATTGGAATCTATGATTATTTTTGTTATCTTCTATTAGGGAGGAGAGATACAGTATGTTGATCTCGCAGCACTAAGAGCTTTTCTATACTTCAGGAAGCTCTCCTTCCATGCTAATTTGAACACTACCAGTTTTGTTTGACGCCATTTACGTTCCAATTTTCGAGTGGTCTGTTTTAATGTGCGAGTGCCATCATTATACCAGGTGCTAATTTTTTTGTCTCTGACCATTTTCCTTTTTAGAGGAGCTACATTATCTAAAGTATGGCGGAACGTTGACTCTAAGCATTCAGTTGCCTGATCAAGTTCTGCAGGGGCTGACAGTGACCGAATCAAAGTTGATAACTCTGGGAGATCATTTATAAAGCTCTGTGCAGTAGTTGAAGTGAATGTACATTTAATACAGTGGCGTGGTGAGGTGCATATATTATTACTCAGACATAGTTTGAATGAGATGAGATAATGATCTGAGATAACTTCAGACTGTGGAAGTGTGACTATATTTTCTATGTTTAACCCAAATGTTAGTATTAGATCAGGCATTATTCAAGAAGCCCATTTCAGTGGGCTTCTTGAATAATGCCCTAGATTCGGAATGTTTGAACCATAGGGTTTTCTGTTTAAGTCCTGTTTGAACCCTAGAGTTTTCTGTTTAAGTCCTGTAATTCAAATCCATGTCAAATGACCAAGAAGTAATTCAAATGAATGTGACAGAATCAGGAAGTGGTTTAAATTAGTGTCATTAATCTGGAAATTATTCAAATTGAAATAATAAAATGACTATTAATTCAAATTTATGTTCCAGCAGCAATCATAAATTCAAATAAATATTAGAAACCTAGGAAGTAATTCAATTAAATATCTTAGGATCACAATTAATTCAAATTAATCTGAAAGGAACAAAAAGTAATTCAAATTAATGTGTATAATCAGAAAAGAGCCAAACAGTGGTGAGGCACTGCAGTCAGTTCCATCATCAGGTGGGTATCTACTTTGTCAGACATTTTGGCGCTACCCACTACATCCTCCAGAGGTGGACCAACTGAGTTAGTTTACTCAACCTGGAACTGTGAGCTCTCCCATCACTGTTTTCTCTTAACCCACAACCAGTGAGAGGCTGACTCAGTCTGTCTACTGATGTCAGATACGGCTTCCTGCAGGTTGATCCTGTGATGCCCAGGATGCTGAGTGCTTTCCACAAGGCTTGACCAACAAATCCTCTGCACCCTACTTCTACCGGCAGGTTCCACATCTTCCATCCTTTCTGCTAGCACTCTTCTAGTAGCAGCTGGTATTTACCCCACTTCCTCTCGTGCACCTCTTCAGTGCTTTCTTCCCATGGTACAGTCAGTTCAAGCACCATAAGCTGCTTTGTTGACCTTGAAAACAGCAGCGCATCTGGTCTTCACCTTGTTGTGGCAATGTCTAAAGGAAACTTCAGTTGTTCTTTCAGATCCACCTTCAACTCCCAGTCTTGTGCTGTTGGAAGGATCCCAGTTCCTTTGGTGACACTAGTCACTGGATTAGCCCCCTCTTTTATAAACTTAATTAAGGTGGGCCCCTTGGTTCTGTGGTGGACCTTCCTTCTGGCTATTTCAATGACTGTGACTATTTCACTCAGTAGTGCCGTGTTGCACGAGCACATGATATGTTCCAGGCTTGCAGGTTCACCACATAACTTGCAGGTGGGGTTATCTGTCAGACCCCATGTCTTCAAGTTAGTTGGAGTTGGAAGTGTGTCATAAGTGGACCTCAACAAGAAGGCTATACAACTGTTTTGATAACTTTCAGTCAGGATTTCGTGTCAATCATAGCACTGAAACAGTGCTGATTAAAGTTATAAATGACATGCGTCTTAATACTGATGCAGGCAAAACATCGGTCCTGGTGTAACTGGACCTCAGTGCAGCTTTTGATACTGTTGATCACAACATACTGCTATATCGACTTGAACACTGGGTTGGGTTGACTGGTAAAGTTATTGATTGGTTAAAATCATACTTAAAAGATAGAAGCTTCTTTGTTACCATGGGAAATTGTACCTCAACATCAATGTGGTGTTCCCCAGGGGTCGATCCTTGGACCATTACTCATCTCATCTCATTATCTCTAGCCGCTTTATCCTTCTACAGGGTCGCAGGCAAGCTGGAGCCTATCCCAGCTGACTACGGGCGAAAGGCGGGGTACATCCTGGACAAGTCGCCAGGTCATCACAGGGCTGACACATAGACAACCATTCACACCTACGGTCAATTTAGAGTCACCAGTTAACCTAACCTGCATGTCTTTGGACTGTGGGGGAAACCGGAGCACCCGGAGGAAACCCACGCGGACACGGGGAGAACATGCAAACTCCACACAGAAAGGCCCTCGCCGGCCCCGGGGCTCGAACCCAGGACCTTCTTGCTGTGAGGCGACAGCGCTAACCACTACACCACCGTGCCGCCGGACCATTACTATTCAACCTTTCTATGCTCCCACTTGGACAAATTATCAAGAACAACTCAATTTTGTATCACTGCTCTATCACCTAATGATTATGCCCCCCTTGAATGTCTCTACCAGTGTATCGACCAAATCAACAACTGGATGTCACAAAATTTTCTTCAGCTGAACACAGATAAAACAGAAGTAATTCTATTTGGGAAAAAAGATGAAAGACTCAGGATTACCACTATTCTTGACACAAAGGGGATTAAAACAAAAGAAATGGTTAAAAATCTTGGTGTTTTCATTGACAGCGAGCTAAACTTTGAGGGGCATATGAAAGCAATCACTAAATCGGCATTTTATCACCTAAAAAACATTTCCAAACTAAGAGGACTTATGTCAAAAAATGATTTGGAAAAACTTATACATGCCTTCATCTCTAGTAGGGTTGATTACTGCAATGGCCTTTTCACAGGCTTGCCAAAAAAACCCATCAAACGACTTCAGCTGGTTCAAAATGCAGCAGCTAGGGTTCTCACATGAACAAAAAGAACAGAACACATTACTCCAATTCTAAGGTCCCTTCACTGGCTTCCAGTAAGCTACAGAATTGACTTTAAAGCATTGCTGCTGGTGTACAAATCTCTAAATGGTACAGGGCCCAATTACCTCTCTGATATGTTGTAGCGGCCTAACCCAATCAGATCTACCAGTTCGCAGCAGCAAAATTTACTGGTAAAACCTGTTGTTAAAACAAAGTGTGGTGAAGCAGCGTTTAGCTACTATGCAGTACAGCTATGGAACCAACTCCCAGAGGACATCAAAAATGCTCCTGATGTTGGCAGCTTCAAATCTAGACTAAAGATCAAGCTGTTTTCAGATGCTTTCTGCTAACTGTTTAATATTATCATCTTTACATGTTTTAAATTTTCTTAACTTTTACAGTCTCTGCATGTTTTAAACCTTAACTTTTATTCTATTTTATTCTGCTGTTTTTTTAACTGAATTTTTACTTTATTTTATTATTTCATTTCTACTATTGTTTAATTCTTATTATTTTTCTTCCCCATTTATTTTATGTAATTTTATTTTTTTATTGTTTACTGTTTTGCTTTTACTTCTGTAAAGCACATTGAACTGCCACTGTGTATGAAATGTGCTATATAAATAAACTTGCCTTGCCTTCCATATGCCAAAGGATGCTCCATGAAAGCATCTGATTACGTGTACCTTCCAACATAACCAACCTCCCTGTTTCTTTTGCAACTGCTCTTGTCTGGCGTGCCTCCTCTTCTACTTGGCGAACCTCTTTTTGGACCATCTCTCTGCTCTGGGTTGGTGTTACTGTCTTCCAGCTTGGCCAAGTAACACATCCAAACCCAAGCTGTCCTGTCCTGTCTGTACCAATGATGTTGCTATATCAGAGACGTTCTTCAGCATCATTCACATCTTGATCTGCTCGCCACTTATGACCGGTGGGCACCTCTATTCCTGCTTTCCTAACTTTCTCATCTGTGCTTTCCCTCAGCATCATCACCTGGTGTACCTTGGTCACCTTGAATTCCTCTGTGATGATAGTGGTAATTGAAGCTTACTACTGGTACTGTAAAGCCCAATGATGGAAAAACTTCTGGGAAGTCCCAGCCATCGTCTGATGTATCTGTTGATCATCCTCTCCATAGTTTCTACAGAAGATGTGGAGTTGTTATACACCAGTAATGGCCAGGGGAGTCTTGGAAGCACCCCGTGCTGGTAACACCAAGCCTTGTACTTCCTGGGTAGACTGCTCTTATCAACAGTGCACATCCATTCTTCAGCTTGTTGTCTCATCTGAAAGATACTCTCCTTGTCTGTCAGTGTGCTGTTGAACCACTTGTCAAGGCTCTTGACTGGCTTCTCAGAAACTGTCGGAATGTCTTCACCATCTATCCTGAATTTGAAGCTGTCCTGAACTTTGCCTTTCTTGAAAACCAGGCTTCTAGACTTGGATGGTTTAAACTTCATCTTTGACCATGTCATCAGTCTGCCAATGTCCTCCAGCATCCATCTTCCTTCAGGAGCAGACTTTGTTGTAATAGTCATGTCATCCATGAAGGCTCTGAAGTCATACATGAAGAGCATAATTTGAATTCAAGTCACTGAATTAAAGTAATTCAAATTAGTGTCAAATAACCAGGAAGTAATTCAAACAAGTGTGGTAGAATCAGGAAGTAATTCAAATTTTTGTCATTATTCTCAAAGTAATTCAAATTAATATCAAAGAATGACATTTGATTCAATTTATGTTCAAGCAGCAATCAATCCAGCCACTGAGGTGCACAAACCAGTGTATTCTTAGTGCCGGTCCCAAGCCCAGAGAAATGAGGAGGGTTGTGTCAGGAAGGATATCTGGCATAAAACTCATGCCAAATCAACTATGCGGAAGATGACGAGGGCTTTCATCCTGGATTGGTTGAGGCCTGGTTTAACAAGACCGCCACTGAAACTGTTTCCCAGCAGGGTACCAGTGGAAATGATGCTTCTGGTGGGGAAAGGAGGAGAAAGAGAGGTGGAAGGTGAATTTGGAAAAAATGTGAGAATAGAAAAGGCAGGAGAGTGGAATTGGAAATTGTTAGGGTTTTGAACCTTGTTCACTGGTGTGATAATCCAGCAAACCCCCACTAGGCCACCAGGGGAATGACTCAAGTGCAGAGGCGTGAGGCGGAAGTAGAAAGGTATCAAAAACAGTTTATTTACACTATGTACAATCTAAGGGAAAAAACAAAAAGAATAATCCAAAGCTCAGAAGATAAACCAAAAATAAAAATATCCAAAAGGTACAAAGTCCAAAATCCAAATAAGAAAAAAGGCAAAAACTCAAACGCTCAGAAGATCAAAAAGGTCAAAAACAAAATCCACAACGTCCAAAAGAAAGAAGCAAAAACCAAGAATACAAAGACACAGGCAAGGTACATGGGACAGAGGAAACTAACAGCACTAACAGCATAACATAGGAAAAAGACTCCGTGACAAGGGAACAAACAGAGGGGTATTTATACACAAACTAATTAAGGACAGGGCGGGGCAGGAAACAGGCAATAAGACAAAAACAAAACACAGAACACAGTGGTGACCTCTAGAGGCCCAAAACAAACATGACCAGAAAAGGAAATAACAGTGGCCTCTAGAGGCCAAAACAGTCCCAGTCCTAACAGGACCCCCCGCCTCTAGGAGAGTCTCCTGACATTCCCAGGATGATCAGGATGGGCCGAATGGAAGTCCTGACAAAGTTCTTTATCGAGTATGTCCTGAGCTGGGACCCAGCAGTGCTCCTCAGGGCCATAGCCCTCCCAGTCCACAAGATATTGGAGGTCCCCGCGAACCCGGCGGGAGTCCAGCAGGCGGCGCACAGTGAACACAGTCTGACCCTGGAAGATGCAGGGGGGTGGGGGGTTCCTGGGGCAGGGGCATACGTGGACGTCAGTACGGGCCGCAACAGGGAAACATGGAATGTGGGGTTGATCCTTAGCGTACATGGTAACTGGAGCCGGTAGGAGACAGGGTTAACTCTGCGTACAACCTTGAAGGGGCCAATGTAGCGAGGAGCAAGCTTGCGGTTCTCCACCCGCAGCGGAAGGTCCTTGGTGGACAGCCAAACCCACTGCCCAGGGCGGAAAGTGTGGGCAGGTCTCCTATGGTGGTTGGCCTGAGTCTGGTTGGTACTGGAGGTCTGGATGAGTGTCCTCCTGACCTTGCTCCAGGTCTTGCTACACCATCTCATGTAATGGTTGACTGAGGGCACCCCAGCGTCTTCCTCCTGGTCCGGGAACAGAGGTGGCTGGAACCCGAGTTGGCACTGGAACGGCGACAGCTTGGTGGCCGATGACTGCAGGGTGTTGTGGGCATACTCTGCCCATGGCAGCCAGGTGCTCCACGATGTCAGGTTATCCATAGCCAGGCCTCGCAGGGTGGTTTCCAGGTCTTGGTTGAGCCTCCCCATCTGGCCATTGGACTGTGGGTGAAACCCAGAGGAGAGGCTGGCAGTGGCTCCGATGACCTTGCAGAACCCGTGCCACACTCGGAAGGAGAACTGGGGCCCTCGGTCTGAGACGATGTCCTGCGGGAGACCAAAGACTCGGAAGACATGAGTGAATAACAATTTAGCAGTGTCAAGGGCAGAGGGGAGTTTGCACAGTGGAATAAAGCGGCAGGCCTTGGAGAATCTGTCCACTATGACCAATATGACAGTGTTACCTTGAGACTCAGGGAGACCCGTGATGAAGTCGACTGCCACATGAGACCAGGGACGCCGGGGAATAGGCAGAGGATGCAGGAGACCCTGGGGATGCTGTCGCGGGTTCTTGGTTCTGGTGCAGACCTCACAGGACAGGATGAATGACCTCACTTCCTTCTCCATGTTAGGCCACCAGAAGCGTCTTTTCAGGAAGTCCAGGGTCCTCCGAGCTCCCGGGTGGGCGGTGAGAGGGGAAGAGTGACCCCACTGGAGAACCTTGGCCCGGACTTGACGAGGGATGTACAGGAGGCCCGGTGGCCCCGTCCCAGGATCAGGGTCCCGGCATTGAGCTTGTCGAACAGTCTCCTCAATACCCCAGCGGACAGGAGCCACAATCCGGGATATAGGGATGATAGGCCCGACTTCACTCTCCCTGTTAGTGGCAGAGAACAGCCTGGACAGTGTGTCAGGTTTGGTGTTCTTGGAGCCGGGGTGGTACGATAGGGTGAAGTCAAACCGACTGAAAAACAGGGCCCACCTAGCCTGTCGTGGGTTCAGTCTCTTGGCTTGCTGGAGGTACTCCAGGTTCTTGTGGTCCGTCCAAACCAGGAATGGATGTTGCGCTCCCTCCAGCCAGTGCCTCCACTCCTCAAGGGCCAGTTTGACCGCTAGCAGTTCTCGATCCCCCACATCGTACCGGGACTCCGCAGGACTCAGGCGGTGGGAGAAGTAAGCGCAGGGGTGCAGCTTTCCTTCCGAATGTTGAGAGAGCACCGCGCCGACACCACTGTCTGAGGCATCCACCTCCACGATGAATGGTTGGGAGGTGTCCGGGAGGACCAGAATGGGTGCCATGCAGAAGCGGTCCTTGAGGTCTTTGAACGCCTTTTCCGCCTGAGGAGACCAAACATAAGATCCACCTGTCCCTTTGGTGAGGTCCGACATGGGTGCTGCTACAGAACTAAAGTTCCTGATAAATTTGCGGTAGAAGTTAGCAAATCCTAAGAACCGCTGAACCTCTTTGACGGACTTGGGAGAGGGCCAGTCCCGGACGGCCAGGGTCTTGGCTGGGCCCATTTGGAGTTGGCCTGTCCGTACAATAAAACCCAGAAAGGAGACCTCGGGAACATGAAATTCACATTTCTGGGCCTTGGCGAACAGATTGTTCTCTAGCAGCCTCTGGAGAACCTGGCGGACATGGTGGCAGTGCTCCTGCATGGTCTTGGAAAAGATAAGGATGTCGTCGAGGTAGACAAAAACGTACAGGTTAATCATGTCCCTCAAGACGTCGTTGATTAGGGCCTGAAAAACAGCTGGTGCGTTGGTGAGTCTGAAGGGCATCACCTGGTATTCATAGTGCCCAGACGGGGTGTTGGACAGGTGAAGGAATCAGGTGCAGGGATATTTCTTCCTTGTGACCTTGAGACTGGAGGAAGACTGGAGAAGTTACTTGGGTGACTCTTCCGTCACCTAAGGCTTAGCCATCCAGGGCAGACACAGACAGTGGGACTTCAAGAGGTGCAGTCGGGACATTGATACTTTGGGCGAAGTGAATATCCATAAAGTTTCCAGCCGCCCCAGAGTCTAACAAGGCTTGACAAGAGTGGACGGACTCACCCCAGGAGATGGAGACCGGGATGTAGATTCCTTGGCCAGGGAGTCCGGGTAGGCCCCGTCACAACCCTCCCTCGGCTGGATGGGGCGGTCCTTTTCCTGAGAGTTCGGGACATGATGCTCGGAAGTGACCAGGCTTGCCACAGTAGATGCAGCACTTGTCCCTCCTTCTGCGCTCCCTCTCAGATGCGGAGAGGCGAGTACGGCCCACTTGCATGGGTTCTGGACAGTCACTGGAGGAGGTAGATGGGCTCCAGGTAGAGGCAGGGAGGCCGGGGAGGCTCAGGACTTGGCGGCGTTCTCTCATCCTGTTGTCCAGATGAGTAGAATGTGAGATCAGTGTTTCGAGGTCACTTGGGCATCCAATAGAAGCCAGACCATCTTTAATGGGGTCAGACAGACCATGGTGGAAGGCTGACACCAGGGCAGTCTCATTCCATCCACTTACTGCTGCGAGCGTCCGGAACGAGATGGCGTAGTCTGTGACGCTTCCCCCTTACCGGATGGACATGAGCTTTCTGGCTGCGTCTTTACTGATGTCTGCTTGATCGAAGACACGCAGCATCTCCTAAGTAAACAGCTGGAAATCAGAGCACTCAGGTCCCTGTCTCTGCCAGATAGCAGTAGCCCAGGCTCGCGCCTTACCAGCTAACAAGGTTATCACAAAGGCAATCTTGCGGCGATCCGTAGTGTAGGTGGTAGGCTGAAGCTCAAAGGTGAGCTGACACTGGGTAAGGAACTCTCGACACTCACTGTGCTTGCCGTCATACCTCTGTGGTGCAGGAAGGCTGGGTTCGCGAGGTGAAGAAGGCAGCAGGCACTGGAGCAGGAGCAGAATCAGGTGGAGGGAGGGGATGGGGGCAGAGAAGTCAGCTGTGCCAGGGTTCTCCCAATCTGCTGAAGCAGTACCTCGTGGCGAGCAAGGGTCTCACGTTGGCTTGCGAGAGTCCGTCCATGAGTGTCCATGGTGGATCCGAGGCATGTTAACGCAGCCATCATTCCCTGAAGGTTGGCCGGGTAGACAGATGAAGAAGCCTCTGCTGAGTCGGTCATGACTGAGTCTTTCTGTTAGGGTTTTGCTGGGATTCAAACCTGGTTCGCTGGTGTGATAATCCAGCAAACCCCCACTAGGCCACCAGGGGAATGACTCAAGTGCAGAGGCGTGAGGCGGAAGTAGAAAGGTATCAAAAACAGTTTATTTACACTATGTACAATCTAAGGGAAAAAACAAAAAAAATAATCCAAAGCTCAGAAGATAAACCAAAAATAAAAATATCCAAAGGTACAAAGTCCAAAATGCAAATAAGAAAAAAGGCAAAAATTAAAATGCTCAGAAGATCAAAAAGGTCAAAAACAAAATCCACAAAGTCCAAAAGAAAGAAGCAAAAACCAAGAATATAAAGCCACAGGCAAGGTACATGGAACAGAGGGAACTAGCACTAACAGCATAACAGGAAAAAGACTCCGTGACAAGGGAACAAACAGAGGGGTATTTATACACAAACTAATTAAGGACAGGGTGGGGCAGGAAACAGGCAATAAGACAAAAACAAAACACAGAACACAAAGGTGACCTCTAGAGGCCCAAAACAAACATGACCAGAAAAGGAAATAACAGTGGCCTCGAGAGGCCAAAACAGTCCCAGTCCTAACAGAAATGTTGGCACAATGACTGGTACTGGAAGAGAACTGGCTGATTTGATGGAGAAGAGAAAGATTGACATCCTGTGTACACAAAATAAGATTCTTTATTGTCATTGTACAGAAAACATACAATGAAATTCAAGTGCACTCAAGTACTGGACTCGAATTAAAAAAAAATCAAATAAATGCTCCTGTTGTTAAATAGACAGATTTGCTTGAGTGTTCTATTGTGTTGTTCAAACATGAGGAGTCATGCACAGCCTCTTCAGGATTCACCTTGCAACAAGGGTGGGATTCACACACACAAAGGATTAGCAGGCCATCACCTTAACCTCTCAGCCACCTCTCCCACAGATACTGGGTTAACTTTATAATTCTGAGAGTTTAGCACAATTCATTGTGAACAAAACAATCTCATATTTTCCTCGAGTTCTGTCCTTAACTTGCCTCAAAATATGCAATAAAATAAACTAAACAAACTATGTGATATGGACTCTGGAAAAAAGTATTGGCAATCTTTAAATCAAGAAAATAAAAATACAAAACCCATATCCATATCCAAAACCCATAACATTAGTTAAGCCACACAGCTCATAAAGATGGTTTCAAGCAAAATGCAGTCACTCACTGGTAAATATACGGAACATTCATGAGCAAAAACTGCATTTATAAACACTTTTACAAAACTCACAAATTTCTCAGAATAAAACACACTCTCTCACTACAGCATGTAGCATGTACACTTACTGTAGACCAGAGATGGAAAAACCCGGGTGCAGAAAGTAAAAACCCTGCCACATTTTTGCTCCAGCCAATTCAATGAACCAGCTGATCCTAATTACCACATCCCCTAAGCCAGGTTGATGAGCTCATTGGTGAAATCACCTGTGTTGAGAGCACAGGCAAAAGGAAAACCTAAGCAGGACTTTTACTTTGTCAATCCAGTTTTTCCACCTCTGCTGTAGACACACACACACAGAGACCTGGGCCTTAACACATCTTTTCTCCCCTCTGGGCCATCAAAAGCATATAAAAAAATACATTTTATGTAAACTGTCAGAATGCAACAATATAAGTTGATTCTGTACATAAGTGCACTTTAACACGACTTACACTGACCAGCCACTCACTACATTGCTCACTCTCTCTATGTCACTTCCTGATTTCCTAAACTCTGAGGGAGGGGCACAGAACATGCATGCATTAATCACGTGGAAAAAATTTGTGGTGTTAAAAGGAATTTGCATTAACACATTATTGCGTTAACTTCAACAGCCATAATTTTATATACAAAACTTCTCACTCATCCCTTCTGGCAGGAGAGGTAATCCACCACCACCATATGCAGCCCCTGGCCTGTGGACCACCTCAAATAATAATAATAATAATAATAATAATAAGTTAAATTTATATAGCGCCTTTCAAGAGACCCAAGGACGCTTTACAGTTATAGACAAGGGAAAAAAATACATAAAAAATAAAAATAATAATAATAAATAAATAAAAAGTAAAAAGTCCACCAAGTAGGGGTCAAGATCTAATTCCAGTGGTGTAGCAGCCATAGTCCCACCAAAAGGCACACGAAAACGAGTCCCACATCTCCAGCATCGCCGCCGTGACGCCGTCAGCAACATCGCTCGAACACCACGCCATGGATCCACAAAGCGAGCAGAGAAGCTCTGCCATGCAGAGCGCTGGTATGTCCCAAACTGCCTGCACAGCTGCTGCGACGCCACCGAGCAACATCGCTCAGAACATCACGCCAAGCATTAAAGCACAGAGCACTGGACAACTACGAAGTAAAATGAGCAACGAGTTCACTGCAGTCCATAGCTGGGAGCACAGGCATCACCCACAGCGAACCATGGCCTGGAGGGGACCGATGCCCAAAACTAGGTCCGGAGCTACACCACAACTGGCAGACAAAACACTCAAACAAACATCAAACTACACAAACACACAGAAAAAATAAATAATAAATAAAAAGAAAATAGAAAAAGCTCTGGTGAGAAGTGGCAACCAGAACGCGCACGACGTACTCTCAACCAGAAATGGAAACGAAAAAAAAAAACATACTCTCAGATTTAAAGTGCTGAAGGGCAATACCCAGAGGGATCCACACGTTGGTCCCACTGGTCAGAACAGAGGGTGAACAGGTGTCCGAGCAGGTAGTATGGGAGAGTGAGGACTGCCCACTTGATGGGCGAACACTCTTTCTCCACCCACATTTTCCACTGATCCATTATTCAAGAGTCACATGGAAGAAGCAGTGCTGTGATATAGATTCAAACTGGGGCTGTTGTGACCACAATACAGAATACTAACCACTAAATGATCACGACACTCTACGGGCAGAGTACACCCTCACTCTAACAGAAACTCAGCTGCTAGATGTGGCGTGGGACGAACAGGACCACGTTTGGCCTGGTGTCATGAGAAAAGTGAATTTTTTATTTAGTCATGATTGCATTTGCTATGGTGGTGTAGTGGTTAGCCCTGTTGCTTCACAGCAAGAAGGTCCTGGGTTCAAGCCTGGTGAGGGTCTTTCTGTGTGGAGTTTGCATGTTCTCCCAGTGTCTGGGTGGGTTTTCTCAGGGTGCTCTTGTTTCCCCCACAGTCCAAAGAAATGTAGGTTACATTAATTCATGGCTCTAAATTGCCTGTGAGTGTGAATGGTTGTTTGTCTCTGTATCAGCCCTGCAATGACCTGGTGATGTGTCCATCCTTCAATAGTTCACTTTTATTTAATTTTATTTATATGCTGCCTTGGGCAATGATGTGAAATACAGGCAACACCAACAATTCAGGAGTTCTATCAATGACCATTTTCAGATTCTGTTCAGGAATTGGTTATAGATGTCCTGTCTGTTATTCACTGTGTGATTTACTGAACATTTTGAGCATTTGTTTGACCTTTAAGCCTTTACAAGGCAAGAGGTTCCTTTTGGAATATGCAGACTGGTGTGTGAGAAAATGCAACTGTGGCAGCGGGGACATGGTCAAGCATCGGTCTGTGACTGGAGGGCAGAGTCGGGGAAGGTAAGTGGCAGAATCACTGCACCTGATGTTAGTGTGTTTGTGTGTCTTCCCCAGTGACTGCACCCTATTTAAGGAGAGAGAGTGAGAGCAGAGGGAGCTCTCTCCCCAACCAGACGACTTGTGTGTGCGTGCGTGCGTGGCTGGGAGAGTTAGTGTTTGCACTGAAAAGTGAAAATAAAATGAGCTTTGTGAACACAGTTCTGGCCTGCCGTCCTTCAAAACAAAAGCTGCTCCAAACCAAAACAAAGCCTGCTCCAAACCAGAACAAAGCCTGGTCCAAAAAAAAACAAAAGCTGCTCCAAACCAAAACAAAGCCTCCTCCAAACCAAAACAAAGCCTCCTCCAAACCAAAACAAAAGCCTCCTCCAAACCACAACAAAAGCCTCCTCCAAACCAAAACAAAGACTGCTCCAAACCAAAACAAAGCCTGCTCCAAACCAAAACCTCCTCCAAACCAAAACAAAGGCAGCTCCAAACCAAAACAAACAAAGCCTGCTCCAAACCAGAACAAAGCCTGCTCCAAACCAAAACAAACAAAGCCTGCTCCAAACCAGAACAAAGCCTGCTCCAAACCAAAACCTCCTCCAAACCAAAACAAAGGCAGCTCCAAACCAAAACAAACAAAGCCTGCTCCAAACCAGAACAAAGCCTGCTCCAAACCAAAACAAACAAAGCCTGCTCCAAACCAGAACAAAGCCTGCTCCAAACCAAAACAAAGACTGCTCCAAACCAGAACAAAGCCTGCTCCAAACCAAAACCTCCTCCAAACCAAAACAAAGGCAGCTCCAAACCAAAACAAAGACTGCTCCAAACCAGAACAAAGCCTGCTCCAAACCAAAACCTCCTCCAAACCAAAAGAAAGGCAGCTCCAAACAAAAACAAAGCCTGCTCCAAACCAGAACAAAGCCTGCTCCAAACCAATACAAAGCCTCCTCCAAACCAAAACAAAGACTGCTCTAAACCAAAACAAAGGGGGCTCCAAACCAAAACAAAGCCTGCTCCAAAACCAGAACAAAGCCTGCTCCAAACAAAAACTAAGCCTGCTCCAAACCAGAACTAAGCCTGCTCCAAACCAGAACAAAGCCTGCTCCAAACCAGAACAAAGCCTGCTCCAAACCAGAACAAAGCCTGCTCCAAACCAGAACAAAGCCTGCTCCAAACCAAAACAAAGCCTCCTCCAAACCAAAACAAAGCCTGCTCCAAACCAAAACAAAGCCTGCTACTAACCAGAACAAAGCCTCCTCCAAACCAGAACAAAGCCTGCTCCAAACCAAAACAAAGCCTGCTCCAAACCAATACAAAGACCGCTCCAAACCAAAACAAAGCCTGCTCCAAACCAGAACAAAGCCTGCTCCAAACCAAAACAAAGCCTCCTCCAAACCAAAACAAAGCCTCCTCCAAACCAAAACAAAGCCTCCTCCAAACCAAAACAAAGCCTGCTCCAAACCAGAACAAAGCCTGCTCCAAACCAGAACAAAGCCTGCTCCAAACCAAAACAAAGCCTGCTCCAAACCAGAACAAAGCCTGCTCCAAACCGAAACAAAGCCTGCTCCAAACCAAAACAAAGCCTCCTCCAAACCAAAACAAAGCCTCCTCCAAACCAAAACAAAGCCTGCTCCAAACCAGAACAAAGCCTCCTCCAAACCAGAACAAAGCCTGCTCCAAACCAAAACAAAGCCTGCTCCAAACCAAAAAAAAAGCCTCCTCCAAACCAATACAAAGACCGCTCCAAACCAAAACAAAGCCTGCTCCAAACCAGAACAAAGCCTGCTCCAAACCAAAACAAAGCCTCCTCCAAACCAAAACAAAGCCTCCTCCAAACCAAAACAAAGCCTCCTCCAAACCAAAACAAAGCCTGCTCCAAACCAGAACAAAGCCTGCTCCAAACCAAAACAAAACCTGCTCCAAACCAAAACAAAGCCTCCTCCAAACCAAAACAAAGCCTCCTCCAAACCAAAACAAAGCCTGCTCCAAACCAGAACAAAGCCTGCTCCAAACCAGAACAAAGCCTGCTCCAAACCAAAACAAAGCCTGCTCCAAACCAGAACAAAGCCTGCTCCAAACCGAAACAAAGCCTGCTCCAAACCAAAACAAAGCCTCCTCCAAACCAAAACAAAGCCTGCTCCAAACCAAAACAAAGCCTCCTCCAAACCAAAACAAAGCCTCCTCCAAACCAAAACAAAGCCTGCTCCAAACCAAAACAAAGCCTCCTCCAAACCAAAACAAAGCCTGCTCCAAACCAAAACAAAGCCTGCTCCAAACCAGAACAAAGCCTGCTCCAAACCAAAACAAAGCCTGCTCCAAACCAAAACAAAGCCTGCTCCAAACCAAAACAAAAGCTGCTCCAAACCAAAACAAAGACTGCTCCAAACCAAAACAAAGCCTCCTCCAAACCAATACAAAGCCTGCTCCAAACCAAAACAAAGCCTGCTCCAAACCAGAACAAAGCCTGCTCCAAACCAAAACAAAGCCTGCTCCAAACCAAAACAAAGCCTGCTCCAAACCAAAACAAAGCCTCCTCCAAACCAAAACAAAGCCTCCTCCAAACCAAAACAAAGTGTGCTCCAAACCAAAACAAAGCCTGCTCCAAACCAAAACAAAGCCTGCTCCAAACCAGAACAAAGCCTGCTCCAAACCAAAACAAAGCCTGCTCCAAACCAAAACAAAGCCTGCTCCAAACCAAAACAAAGCCTCCTCCAAACCAAAACAAAGCCTCCTCCAAACCAAAACAAAGTGTGCTCCAAACCAAAACAAAGCCTGCTCCAAACCAAAACAAAGCCTGCTCCAAACCAAAACAAAGCCTCCTCCAAACCAAAACAAAGCCTCCTCCAAACCAAAACAAAGTGTGCTCCAAACCAAAACAAAGCCTCCTCCAAACCAAAACAAAGCCTCCTCCAAACCAAAACAAAGTGTGCTCCAAACCAAAACAAAGCCTGCTCCAAACCAAAACAAAGCCTGCTCCAAACCAAAACAAAGCCTCCTCCAAACCAAAACAAAGCCTCCTCCAAACCAAAACAAAGTGTGCTCCAAACCAAAACAAAGCCTCCTCCAAACCAAAACAAAGCCTCCTCCAAACCAAAACAAAGCCTGCTTCAAACCAAAACAACGCCTGCTCCAAACCAGAACAACGCCTGCTTCAAACCAAAACAACGCCTGCTTCAAACCAAAACAACGCCTGCTCCAAACCAAAACAACGCCTGCTCCAAACCAAAACAAAGCCTGCTCCAAACCAAAACAAAGCCTGCTCCAAACCAAAACAAAGCCTGCTCCAAACCAAAACAAAGCCTGCTCCAAACCAGAACAAAGCCTCCTCCAAACCAAAACAAAGCCTCCTCCAAACCAAAACAAAGCCTCCTCCAAACCAAAACAAAGCCTGCTTCAAACCAAAACAACGCCTGCTCCAAACCAGAACAACGCCTGCTCCAAACCAAAACAAAGCCTGCTTCAAACCAAAACAAAGCCTGCTTCAAACCAAAACGCCTGCTCCAAACCAAAACAAAGCCTGCTCCAAACCAGAACAACGCCTGCTCCAAACCAAAACAAAGCCTGCTTCAAACCAAAACAACGCCTGCTCCAAACCAGAACAAAGCCTGCTTCAAACCAAAACAACGCCTGCTTCAAACCAAAACAAAGCCTGCTCCAAACCAAAACAAAGCCTGCTTCAAACCAAAACAAAGCCTGCTTCAAACCAAAACAACGCCTGCTCCAAACCAAAACAAAGCCTGCTTCAAACCAAAACAAAGCCTGCTTCAAACCAAAACAACGCCTGCTCCAAACCAAAACAAAGCCTGCTTCAAACCAAAACAACGCCTGCTCCAAACCAAAACAAAGCCTGCTCCAAACCAAAACAAAGCCTGCTCCAAACCAAAACAACGCCTGCTCCAAACCAAAACAAAGCCTGCTCCAAACCAAAACAAAGCCTGCTCCAAACCAAAAAAAAGCCTGCTCCAAACCAGAACAAAGCCTCCTCCAAACCAAAACAAAGCCTCCTCCAAACCAAAACAAATCCTCCTCCAAACCAAAACAAAGCCTCCTCCAAACCAAAACAAAGCCTGCTCCAAACCAAAACAAAGCCTCCTCCAAACCAAAACAAAGCCTGCTCCAAACCAAAACAAAGCCTCCTCCAAACCAAAACAAAGCCTCCTCCAAACCAAAACAAAGCCTCCTCCAAACCAAAACAAAGCCTCCTCCAAAACAAAAGCTACTCCAAACCAAAACAAAGCCTCCTCCAAACCAAAACAAAGCCTGCTCCAAACCAGAACAAAGCCTGCTCCAAACCAAAAGCTACTCCAAACCAAAACAAAGCCTGCTCCAAACCAGAACAAAGCCTGCTCCAAACCAGAACAAAGCCTCCTCCAAACCAGAACAAAGCCTCCTCCAAACCAAAAGAAAGCCTGCTCCAAACCAAAACAAAGCCTGCTCCAAACCAGAACAAAGCCTCCTCCAAACCAGAACAAAGCCTCCTCCAAACCAAAACAAAGCCTGCTCCTAACCAAAACAAAGCCTGCTCCAAACCAGAACAAAGCCTCCTCCAAAACAAAAGCTACTCCAAACCAAAACAAAGACTGCTCCAAACCAAAACAAAGCCTGCTCCAAACCAAAACAAAGCCTGCTCCTAACCAAAACAAAGCCTGCTCCAAACCAGAACAAAGCCTCCTCCAAAACAAAAGCTACTCCAAACCAAAACAAAGCCTGCTCCAAACCAAAACAAAGCCTGCTTCAAACCAAAACAACGCCTGCTCCAAACCAGAACAAAGCCTCCTCCAAACCAGAACAAAGCCTGCTCCAAACCAGAACAAAGCCTGCTCCAAACCAGAACAAAGCCTGCTCCAAACCAGAACAAAGCCTCCTCCAAACCAAAACAAAGCCTCCTCCAAACCAAAACAAAGCCTGCTCCAAACCAAAACAAAGCCTGCTCCAAACCAGAACAAAGCCTCCTCCAAACCAAAACAAAGCCTCCTCCAAACCAAAACAAAGCCTGCTCCAAACCAAAACAAAGCCTGCTCCAAACCAGAACAAAGCCTGCTCCAAACCAAAACAAAGCCTGCTCCAAACCAGAACAAAGCCTCCTCCAAACCAAAACAAAGCCTGCTCCTAACCAAAACAAAGCCTGCTCCAAACCAGAACAAAGCCTCCTCCAAAACAAAAGCTACTCCAAACCAAAACAAAGCCTGCTCCAAACCAAAACAAAGCCTGCTCCAAACCAAAACAAAGCCTGCTCCAAACCAGAACAAAGCCTGCTCCAAACCAGAACAAAGCCTGCTCCAAACCAAAACAAAGCCTGCTCCAAACCAGAACAAAGCCTCCTCCAAACCAAAACAAAGCCTGCTCCAAACCAAAACAAAGCCTGCTCCAAACCAGAACAAAGCCTGCTCCAAACCAAAACAAAGCCTGCTCCAAACCAGAACAAAGCCTCCTCCAAACCAAAACAAAGCCTGCTCCTAACCAAAACAAAGCCTGCTCCAAACCAGAACAAAGCCTCCTCCAAAACAAAAGCTACTCCAAACCAAAACAAAGCCTGCTCCAAACCAAAACAAAGCCTGCTTCAAACCAAAACAACGCCTGCTCCAAACCAGAACAAAGCCTCCTCCAAACCAGAACAAAGCCTGCTCCAAACCAAAACAAAGCCTGCTCCAAACCAGAACAAAACCTGCTCCAAACCAGAACAAAGCCTCCTCCAAACCAAAACAAAGCCTCCTCCAAACCAAAACAAAGCCTGCTCCAAACCAAAACAAAGCCTGCTCCAAACCAGAACAAAGCCTCCTCCAAACCAAAACAAAGCCTGCTCCAAACCAAAACAAAGCCTGCTCCAAACCAAAACAAAGCCTGCTCCAAACCAAAACAAAGCCTGCTCCTAACCAAAACAAAGCCTGCTCCAAACCAGAACAAAGCCTGCTCCAAACCAAAACAAAGCCTGCTCCAAACCAAAACAAAGCCTGCTCCAAACGAAAACAAAGCCTGCTCCAAACCAAAACAAACCCTTCTCCAAACCAAAACAAAGCCTGCTCCAAACCAAAACAAAGCCTGCTCCAAACCAAAACAAAGCCTTCTCCAAACCAAAACAAAGCCTCCTCCAAACCAAAACAAAGCCTCCTCCAAACCAAAACAAAGCCTCCTCCAAACCAAAACAAAGCCTCCTCCAAACCAGAACAAAGCCTGCTCCAAACCAAAACAAAGCCTCCTCCAAACCAAAACAAAGCCTGCTCCAAACCAGAACAAAGCCTGCTCCAAACGAAAACAAAGCCTGCTCCAAACGAAAACAAAGCCTGCTCCAAACCAATACAAAGCCTCCTCCAAACCAAAACAAAGCCTGCTCCAAACCAAAACAAAGCCTGCTCCAAACCAAAACAAAGCCTCCTCCAAACCAAAACAAAGCCTGCTCCAAACCAAAACAAAGCCTGCTACTAACCAGAACAAAGCCTCCTCCAAACCAAAACAAAGCCTCCTCCAAACCAAAACAAAGCCTCCTCCAAACCAAAACAAAGCCTGCTCCAAACCAAAACAAAGCCTGCTCCAAACCAATACAAAGCCTGCTCCAAACCAAAACAAAGCCTGCTCCAAACCAAAACAAAGCCTCCTCCAAACCAAAACAAAGCCTCCTCCAAACCAAAACAAAGCCTCCTCCAAACCAGAACAAAGCCTGCTCCAAACCAAAACAAAGCCTGCTCCAAACAAAAACAAAGCCTGCTCCAAACCAAAACAAAGCCTCCTCCAAACCAAAACAAAGCCTGCTCCAAACCAAAACAAAGCCTGCTCCAAACCAATACAAAGCCTGCTCCAAACCAAAACAAAGCCTGCTCCAAACCAAAACAAAGCCTCCTCCAAACCAAAACAAAGCCTCCTCCAAACCAAAACAAAGCCTCCTCCAAACCAGAACAAAGCCTGCTCCAAACCAAAACAAAGCCTGCTCCAAACAAAAACAAAGCCTGCTCCAAACCAAAACAAACCCTTCTCCAAACCAAAACAAAGCCTGCTCCAAACCAAAACAAAGCCTCCTCCAAACCAAAACAAAGCCTGCTCCAAACCAAAACAAAGCCTGCTCCTAACCAAAACAAAGCCTGCTCCAAACCAGAACAAAGCCTCCTCCAAACCAAAACAAAGCCTGCTTCAAACCAAAACAACGCCTCCTCCAAACCAAAACAAAGCCTGCTCCAAACCAGAACAAAGCCTCCTCCAAACCAAAACAAAGCCTGCTTCAAACCAGAACAAAGCCTCCTCCAAACCAAAACAAAGCCTGCTCCAAACCAGAACAAAGCCTCCTCCAAACCAGAACAAAGCCTGCTCCAAACCAGAACAAAGCCTGCTCCAAACCAGAACAAAGCCTGCTCCAAACCAGAACAAAGCCTCCTCCAAACCAAAACAAAGCCTGCTCCAAACCAGAACAAAGCCTGCTCCAAACGAAAACAAAGCCTCCTCCAAACCAAAACAAAGCCTGCTACTAACCAGAACAAAGCCTGCTCCAAACCAAAAGAAAACCTGCTCCAAACCAATTCAAAGCCTGCTCCAAACCAAAACAAAGCCTCCTCCAAACCAAAACAAAGCCTGCTACTAACCAGAACAAAGCCTGCTCCAAACCAAAACAAAGCCTGCTCCAAACCAGAACAAAGCCTCCTCCAAACCAAAACAAAGCCTGCTCCTAACCAAAACAAAGCCTGCTCCAAACCAGAACAAAGCCTCCTCCAAAACAAAAGCTACTCCAAACCAAAACAAAGCCTGCTCCAAACCAAAACAAAGCCTGCTCCAAACCAAAACAAAGCCTGCTCCAAACCAGAACAAAGCCTCCTCCAAACCAAAACAAAGCCTCCTCCAAACAAGAACAAAGCCTGCTCCAAACCAAAACAAAGCCTGCTCCAAACCAGAACAAAGCCTCCTCCAAACCAAAACAAAGCCTGCTCCAAACCAAAACAAAGCCTGCTCCAAACCAGAACAAAGCCTGCTACTAACCAGAACAAAGCCTGCTCCAAACCAGAACAAAGCCTGCTCCAAACGAAAACAAAGCCTGCTCCAAACCAAAACAAACCCTTCTCCAAACCAAAACAAAGCCTTCTCCAAACCAAAACAAAGCCTCCTCCAAACCAAAACAAAGCCTCCTCCAAACCAAAACAAAGCCTGCTCCAAACCAAAACAAAGCCTTCTCCAAACCAAAACAAAGCCTCCTCCAAACCAAAACAAAGCCTCCTCCAAACCAAAACAAAGCCTCCTCCAAACCAAAACAAAGCCTCCTCCAAACCAGAACAAAGCCTGCTCCAAACCAAAACAAAGCCTCCTCCAAACCAAAACAAAGCCTGCTCCAAACGAAAACAAAGCCTGCTCCAAACCAAAACAAACCCTTCTCCAAACCAAAACAAAGCCTGCTCCAAACCAAAACAAAGCCTCCTCCAAACCAAAACAAAGCCTGCTCCAAACCAAAACAAAGCCTGCTCCAAACCAAAACAAAGCCTGCTCCAAACCAAAACAAAGCCTGCTCCAAACCAAAACAAAGCCTGCTACTAACCAGAACAAAGCCTCCTCCAAACCAGAACAAAGCCTGCTCCAAACCAAAACAAAGCCTCCTCCAAACCAAAACAAAGCCTCCTCCAAACCAATACAAAGCCTCCTCCAAACCAAAACAAAGCCTGCTCCAAACCAAAACAAAGCCTGCTCCAAACCAAAAGAAAACCTGCTCCAAACCAAAAGAAAACCTGCTCCAAACCAAATCAAAGCCTGCTCCAAACCAAAACAAAGCCTCCTCCAAACCAAAACAAAGCCTCCTCCAAACCAAAACAAAGCCTGCTCCAAACCAAAACAAAGCCTCCTCCAAACCAAAACAAAGCCTCCTCCAAACCAAAACAAAGCCTCCTCCAAACCAAAACAAAGCCTGCTCCAAACCAAAACAAAGCCTGCTACTAACCAGAACAAAGCCTCCTCCAAACCAGAACAAATCCTGCTCCAAACCAAAACAAAGCCTCCTCCAAACCAAAACAAAGCCTCCTCCAAACCAAAACAAAGCCTGCTCCAAACCAAAACAAAGCCTCCTCCAAACCAGAACAAAGCCTCCTCCAAACCAAAACAAAGCCTGCTCCAAACCAAAACAAAGACTGCTCCAAACCAGAACAAAGCCTCCTCCAAACCAGAACAAAGCCTCCTCCAAACCAGAACAAAGCCTCCTCCAAACCAAAACAAAGCCTCCTCCAAACCAAAACAAAGCCTCCTCCAAACCAAAACAAAAGGTGCTCCAAACCAGAACAAACCCTTCTCCAAACCAAAACAAAGCCTCCTCCAAACCAAAACAAAGCCTGCTCCAAACCAGAACAAAGCCTCCTCCAAACCAAAACAAAGCCTGCTCCAAACCAAAACAAAGCCTCCTCCAAACCAGAACAAAGCCTGCTACTAACCAGAACAAAGCCTGCTCCAAACCAAAACAAAGCCTGCTCCAAACCAAAACAAAACCTCCTCCAAACCAGAACAAAGCCTGCTCCAAACCAAAACAAAGCCTGCTCCAAACCAATACAAAGCCTCCTCCAAACCAAAACAAAACCTGCTCCAAACCAAAAGAAAACCTGCTCCAAACCAATTCAAAGCCTGCTCCAAACCAAAACAAAGCCTCCTCCAAACCAAAACAAAGCCTGCTACTAACCAGAACAAAGCCTGCTCCAAACCAAAACAAAGCCTGCTCCAAACCAAAACAAAGCCTCCTCCAAACCAAAACAAAACCTGCTCCAAACCAAAAGAAAACCTGCTCCAAACCAATTCAAAGCCTGCTCCAAACCAAAACAAAGCCTCCTCCAAACCAAAACAAAGCCTGCTACTAACCAGAACAAAGCCTGCTCCAAACCAAAACAAAGCCTCCTCCAAACCAAAACAAAACCTGCTCCAAACCAAAAGAAAACCTGCTCCAAACCAATTCAAAGCCTGCTCCAAACCAAAACAAAACCTCCTCCAAACCAAAAAAAAAAGCCTCCTCCAAACCAATACAAAGCCTCCTCCAAACCAGAACAAAGCCTGCTACTAACCAGAACAAAGCCTGCTCCAAACCAAAACAAAGCCTGCTCCAAACCAAAACAAAACCTCCTCCAAACCAGAACAAAGCCTGCTCCAAACCAAAACAAAGCCTGCTCCAAACCAATACAAAGCCTCCTCCAAATCAAAACAAAACCTGCTCCAAACCAAAAGAAAACCTGCTCCAAACCAATTCAAAGCCTGCTCCAAACCAATACAAAGCCTCCTCCAAACCAAAACAAAACCTGCTCCAAACCAAAAGAAAACCTGCTCCAAACCAAAACAAAGCCTGCTCCAAACCAAAACAAAGCCTGCTCCAAACCAATACAAAGCCTCCTCCAAACCAAAACAAAACCTTCTCCAAACCAATACAAAGCCTCCTCCAAACCAAAACAAAGCCTGCTCCAAACCAGAACAAAGCCTGCTCCAAACCAGAACAAAGCCTGCTCCAAACCAGAACAAAGCCTGCTCCAAACCAGAACAAAGCCTGCTCCAAACCAGAACAAAGCCTGCTCCAAACCAATACAAAGCCTGCTCCAAACCAGAACAAAGCCTGCTCCAAACCAATACAAAGCCTCCTCCAAACCAAAACAAAGCCTGCTCCAAACCAGAACAAAGCCTGCTCCAAACCAATACAAAGCCTGCTCCAAACCAAAACAAAGCCTGCTCCAAACCAAAACAACGCCTGCTCCAAACCAAAACAAAGCCTGCTACTAACCAGAACAAAGCCTGCTCCAAACCAAAACAAAGCCTGCTCCAAACCAAAACAAAGCCTGCTACTAACCAGAACAAAGCCTGCTCCAAACCAAAACAAAGCCTGCTCCAAACCAAAACAAAGCCTCCTCCAAACCAAAACAAAACCTGCTCCAAACCAAAAGAAAACCTGCTCCAAACCAAAACAAAGCCTGCTCCAAACCAAAACAAAGCCTGCTACTAACCAGAACAAAGCCTGCTCCAAACCAAAACAAAGCCTGCTCCAAACCAATACAAAGCCTCCTCCAAACCAAAAGAAAACCTGCTCCAAACCAAAACAAAGCCTGCTCCAAACCAAAACAAAGCCTGCTACTAACCAGAACAAAGCCTGCTCCAAACCAAAACAAAGCCTGCTCCAAACCAGAACAAAGCCTGCTCCAAACCAAAACAAAACCTGCTCCAAACCAAAAGAAAACCTGCTCCAAACCAAAACAAAGCCTGCTCCAAACCAAAACAAAGCCTGCTACTAACCAGAACAAAGCCTGCTCCAAACCAAAACAAAGCCTGCTCCAAACCAATACAAAGCCTCCTCCAAACCAAAAGAAAACCTGCTCCAAACCAAAACAAAGCCTGCTCCAAACCAAAACAAAGCCTGCTCCAAACCAAAACAAAGCCTGCTCCAAACCAAAAGAAAACCTGCTCCAAACCAAAACAAAGCCTGCTCCAAACCAAAACAAAGCCTGCTCCAAACCAGAACAAAGCCTGCTCCAAACCAAAACAAAGCCTGCTCCAAACCAAAACAACGCCTGCTCCAAACCAAAACAAAGCCTGCTCCAAACCAAAACAAAACCTCCTCCAAACCAGAACAAAGCCTGCTACTAACCAGAACAAAGCCTGCTCCAAACCAAAACAAAGCCTGCTCCAAACCAAAACAAAACCTCCTCCAAACCAGAACAAAGCCTGCTACTAACCAGAACAAAGCCTGCTCCAAACCAAAACAAAGCGTCCTCCAAACCAAAACAAAGCCTGCTCCAAACCAAAACAAAGCCTGCTCCAAACCAAAACAAAACCTCCTCCAAACCAGAACAAAGCCTGCTACTAACCAGAACAAAGCCTGCTCCAAACCAAAACAAAGCCTGCTCCAAACCAATACAAAGCCTCCTCCAAACCAAAACAAAACCTGCTCCAAACCAAAAGAAAACCTGCTCCAAACCAATTCAAAGCCTGCTCCAAACCAAATCAAAGCCTGCTCCAAACCAAAACAAAACCTGCTCCAAACCAAAACAAAGCCTGCTCCAAACCAGAACAAAGCCTCCTCCAAACCAAAACAAAGCCTGCTCCAAACCAAAACAAAACCTGCTCCAAACCAAAACAAATGCATGCTCCAAACCAAAACAAAGCCTCCTCCAAACCAAAACAAAACCTCCTCCAAACCAGAACAAAGCCTGCTACTAACCAGAACAAAGCCTGCTCCAAACCAAAACAAAGCCTGCTCCAAACCAAAACAAAACCTCCTCCAAACCAGAACAAAGCCTGCTACTAACCAGAACAAAGCCTGCTCCAAACCAAAACAAAGCCTGCTCCAAACCAAAACAAAACCTCCTCCAAACCAGAACAAAGCCTGCTACTAACCAGAACAAAGCCTGCTCCAAACCAAAACAAAGCCTGCTCCAAACCAAAACAAAACCTCCTCCAAACCAGAACAAAGCCTGCTCCAAACCAAAACAAAGCCTGCTCCAAACCAATACAAAGCCTCCTCCAAACCAAAACAAAACCTGCTCCAAACCAAAAGAAAACCTGCTCCAAACCAATTCAAAGCCTGCTCCAAACCAAATCAAAGCCTGCTCCAAACCAAAACAAAACCTGCTCCAAACCAGAACAAAGCCTGCTCCAAACCAAAACAAAGCCTGCTCCAAACCAAAACAAAGCCTCCTCCAAACCAGAACAAAGCCTGCTCCAAACCAAAACAAAACCTGCTCCAAACCAAAACAAAGCCTCCTCCAAACCAAAACAAAGCCTCCTCCAAACCAGAACAAAGCCTGCTCCAAACCAAAACAAAGCCTGCTCCAAACCAAAACAAAGCCTCCTCCAAACCAGAACAAAGCCTGCTCCAAACCAAAACAAAACCTGCTCCAAACCAAAAGAAAACCTGCTCCAAACCAAAACAAAGCCTGCTCCAAACCAATACAAAGCCTCCTCCAAACCAAAAGAAAACCTGCTCCAAACCAAAACAAAGCCTGCTCCAAACCAAAACAAAGCCTCCTCCAAACCAATACAAAGCCTGCTCCAAACCAATACAAAGCCTGCTCCAAACCAAAAGAAAACCTGCTCCAAACCAAAACAAAGCCTGCTCCAAACCAAAACAAAGCCTGCTCCAAACCAGAACAAAGCCTGCTCCAAACCAAAACAAAGCCTGCTCCAAACCAAAACAACGCCTGCTCCAAACCAAAACAAAGCCTGCTCCAAACCAAAACAAAACCTCCTCCAAACCAGAACAAAGCCTGCTACTAACCAGAACAAAGCCTGCTCCAAACCAAAACAAAGCCTGCTC
This sequence comes from Neoarius graeffei, assembly GCF_027579695.1. Taxonomy (NCBI): domain Eukaryota; kingdom Metazoa; phylum Chordata; class Actinopteri; order Siluriformes; family Ariidae; genus Neoarius; species Neoarius graeffei. Next base: position 5,347,478 of record NC_083586.1, read on the forward strand.
CAAACCAAAACAAAACCTCCTCCAAACCAGAACAAAGCCTGCTACTAACCAGAACAAAGCCTGCTCCAAACCAAAACAAAACCTCCTCCAAACCAGAACAAAGCCTGCTCCAAACCAAAACAAAGCCTGCTCCAAACCAATACAAAGCCTCCTCCAAACCAAAACAAAACCTGCTCCAAACCAAAAGAAAACCTGCTCCAAACCAATTCAAAGCCTGCTCCAAACCAAATCAAAGCCTGCTCCAAACCAAAACAAAACCTGCTCCAAACCAAAACAAAGCCTGCTCCAAACCAGAACAAAGCCTCCTCCAAACCAAAACAAAGCCTGCTCCAAACCAAAACAAAACCTGCTCCAAACCAAAACAAATGCATGCTCCAAACCAAAACAAAGCCTCCTCCAAACCAAAACAAAACCTGCTCCAAACCAAAACAAAACCTGCTCCAAACCAAAACAAATGCATGCTCCAAACCAATACAAAGCCTCCTCCAAACCAAAACAAAACCTGCTCCAAACCAAAAGAAAACCTGCTCCAAACCAATTCAAAGCCTGCTCCAAACCAATTCAAAGCCTGCTCCAAACCAAATCAAAGCCTGCTCCAAACCAGAACAAAGCCTCCTCCAAACCAAAACAAAGCCTGCTCCAAACCAAAACAAAACCTGCTCCAAACCAAAACAAATGCATGCTCCAAACCAATACAAAGCCTCCTCCAAACCAAAACAAAACCTGCTCCAAACCAAAAGAAAACCTGCTCCAAACCAATTCAAAGCCTGCTCCAAACCAATTCAAAGCCTGCTCCAAACCAAATCAAAGCCTGCTCCAAACCAGAACAAAGCCTCCTCCAAACCAGAACAAAGCCTCCTCCAAACCAAAACAAAGCCTGCTCCAAACCAAAACAAAACCTGCTCCAAACCAAAACAAAGCCTCCTCCAAACCAGAACAAAGCCTCCTCCAAACCAAAACAAAGCCTGCTCCAAACCAAAACAAAAGCTGCTCCAAACCAAAAGAAAGCCTGCTCCAAACCAAAACAAAAGCTGCTCCAAACCAAAACAAAGCCTGCTCCAAACCAAAACAAAGCCTCCTCCAAACCAAAACAAAGCCTGCTCCAAACCAAAACAAAGCCTCCTCCAAACCAAAACAAAGCCTCCTCCAAACCAAAACAAAGCCTGCTCCAAACCAAAACAAAGCCTTCTCCAAACCAAAACAAAGCCTCCTCCAAACCAAAACAAAGCCTGCTCCAAACCAAAACAAAGCCTCCTCCAAACCAAAACAAAGCCTCCTCCAAACCAAAACAAAGCCTCCTCCAAACCAGAACAAAGCCTGCTCCAAACCAAAACAAAGCCTCCTCCAAACCAAAACAAAGCCTGCTCCAAACCAAAACAAAACCTGCTCCAAACCAAAACAAAGCCTGCTCCAAACCAAAACAAAGCCTGCTCCAAACCAAAACAAAGCCTTCTCCAAACCAAAACAAAGCCTCCTCCAAACCAAAACAAAGCCTCCTCCAAACCAAAACAAAGCCTCCTCCAAACCAAAACAAAGCCTGCTCCAAACCAAAACAAAGCCTCCTCCAAACCAGAAGAAAGCCTGCTCCAAACCAAAACAAAGCCTCCTCCAAACCAAAACAAAGCCTGCTCCAAACCAAAACAAAACCTGCTCCAAACCAAAACAAAGCCTGCTCCAAACCAAAACAAAGCCTCCTCCAAACCAAAACAAAGCCTCCTCCAAACCAGAACAAAGCCTGCTCCAAACCAAAACAAAGCCTCCTCCAAACCAAAACAAAGCCTGCTCCAAACCAAAACAAAACCTGCTCCAAACCAAAACAAAGCCTGCTCCAAACCAAAACAAAGCCTGCTCCAAACCAAAACAAAACCTGCTCCAAACCAAAACAAAGCCTGCTCCAAACCAAAACAAAGCCTGCTCCAAACCAAAACAAAGCCTGCTCCAAACCAAAACAAAGCCTCCTCCAAACCAAAACAAAGCCTCCTCCAAACCAGAACAAAGCCTGCTCCAAACCAAAACAAAGCCTCCTCCAAACCAAAACAAAGCCTCCTCCAAACCAAAACAAAGCCTCCTCCAAACCAAAACAAAGCCTCCTCCAAACCAAAACAAAGCCTCCTCCAAACCAGAACAAAGCCTGCTCCAAACCAAAACAAAGCCTCCTCCAAACCAAAACAAAGCCTCCTCCAAACCAAAACAAAGCCTGCTCCAAACCAAAACAAAGCCCGCTCCAAACCAAAAGAAAACCTGCTCCAAACCAAAAGAAAACCTGCTCCAAACCAAATCAAAGCCTCCTCCAAACCAAAACAAAGCCTCCTCCAAACCAAAACAAAGCCTGCTCCAAACCAAAACAAAGCCTGCTCCAAACCAAAACAAAGCCTCCTCCAAACCAATACAAAGCCTCCTCCAAACCAGAACAAAGCCTGCTCCAAACCAAAACAAAGCCTGCTACTAACCAGAACAAAGCCTCCTCCAAACCAGAACAAAGCCTGCTCCAAACCAAAACAAAGCCTGCTCCAAACCAAAACAAAGCCTCCTCCAAACCAAAACAAAGCCTCCTCCAAACCAAAACAAAGCCTGCTCCAAACCAAAACAAAGCCTCCTCCAAACCAGAACAAAGCCTCCTCCAAACCAAAACAAAGCCTGCTCCAAACCAAAACAAAGACTGCTCCAAACCAAAACAAAGCCTGCTCCAAACCAAACAAAAGCTGCTCCAAACCAAAACAAAGCCTGCTCCAAACCAAAACAAAACCTGCTCCAAACCAAAACAAAAGCTGCTCCAAACCAAAACAAAGACTGCTCCAAACCAAAACAAAGCCTGCTCCAAACCAGAACAAAAGCTGCTCCAAACCAAAACAAAACCTGCTCCAAACCAAAACAAAAGCTGCTCCAAACCAAAAGAAAGCCTCCTCCAAACCAAAACAAAGCCTGCTCCAAACCAAAACAAAAGCTGCTCCAAACCAAAACAAAGCCTCCTCCAAACCAAAACAAAGCCTGCTCCAAACCAAAACAAAGCCTCCTCCAAACCAGAACAAAGCCTCCTCCAAACCAAAACAAAGCCTGCTCCAAACCAAAACAAAACCTGTTCCAAACCAAAACAAAAGCTGCTCCAAACCAAAACAAAGCCTGCTCCAAACCAAAACAAAACCTGCTCCAAACCAAAACAAAAGCTGCTCCAAACCAAAACAAAACCTCCTCCAAACCAGAACAACGCCTGCTCCAAACCAAAACAAAACCTGCTCCAAACCAAAACAAAACCTCCTCCAAACCAAAACAAAGCCTGCTCCAAACCAATACAAAGCCTGCTCCAAACCAAAACAAAGCCTCCTCCAAACCAATACAAAGCCTCCTCCAAACCAATACAAAGCCTGCTCCAAACCAATACAAAGCCTCCTCCAAACCAATACAAAGCCTGCTCCAAACCAAAACAAAGCCTCCTCCAAACCAAAACAAAGCCTGCTCCAAACCAATACAAAGCCTGCTCCAAACCAATACAAAGCCTGCTCCAAACCAAAACAAAGCCTCCTCCAAACCAAAACAAAGCCTGCTCCAAACCAATACAAAGCCTGCTCCAAACCAATACAAAGCCTGCTCCAAACCAAAACAAAGCCTCCTCCAAACCAAAACAAAGCCTGCTCCAAACCAATACAAAGCCTGCTCCAAACCAATACAAAGCCTGCTCCAAACCAATACAAAGCCTCCTCCAAACCAATACAAAGCCTGCTCCAAACCAATACAAAGCCTGCTCCAAACCAATACAAAGCCTCCTCCAAACCAATACAAAGCCTGCTCCAAACCAAAACAAAGCCTCCTCCAAACCAATACAAAGCCTGCTCCAAACCAATACAAAGCCTGCTCCAAACCAATACAAAGCCTCCTCCAAACCAATACAAAGCCTGCTCCAAACCAAAACAAAGCCTCCTCCAAACCAATACAAAGCCTGCTCCAAACCAAAACAAAGCCTCCTCCAAACCAATACAAAGCCTGCTCCAAACCAATACAAAGCCTGCTCCAAACCAATACAAAGCCTGCTCCAAACCAATACAAAGCCTCCTCCAAACCAATACAAAGCCTGCTCCAAACCAATACAAAGCCTGCTCCAAACCAATACAAAGCCTGCTCCAAACCAATACAAAGCCTGCTCCAAACCAATACAAAGCCTGCTCCAAACCAAAACAAAGCCTCCTCCAAACCAATACAAAGCCTGCTCCAAACCAATACAAAGCCTGCTCCAAACCAATACAAAGCCTCCTCCAAACCAATACAAAGCCTGCTCCAAACCAAAACAAAGCCTCCTCCAAACCAATACAAAGCCTGCTCCAAACCAAAACAAAGCCTCCTCCAAACCAATACAAAGCCTGCTCCAAACCAATACAAAGCCTGCTCCAAACCAAAACAAAGCCTCCTCCAAACCAAAACAAAGCCTCCTCCAAACCAATACAAAGCCTGCTCCAAACCAATACAAAGCCTGCTCCAAACCAATACAAAGCCTCCTCCAAACCAATACAAAGCCTGCTCCAAACCAAAACAAAGCCTCCTCCAAACCAATACAAAGCCTCCTCCAAACCAAAACAAAGCCTCCTCCAAACCAATACAAAGCCTGCTCCAAACCAATACAAAGCCTGCTCCAAACCAAAACAAAGCCTCCTCCAAACCAATACAAAGCCTGCTCCAAACCAAAACAAAGCCTCCTCCAAACCAATACAAAGCCTGCTCCAAACCAAAACAAAGCCTCCTCCAAACCAATACAAAGCCTGCTCCAAACCAATACAAAGCCTGCTCCAAACCAATACAAAGCCTCCTCCAAACCAATACAAAGCCTGCTCCAAACCAAAACAAAGCCTCCTCCAAACCAATACAAAGCCTCCTCCAAACCAAAACAAAGCCTCCTCCAAACCAATACAAAGCCTGCTCCAAACCAATACAAAGCCTCCTCCAAACCAATACAAAGCCTGCTCCAAACCAATACAAAGCCTGCTCCAAACCAAAACAAAGCCTCCTCCAAACCAATACAAAGCCTGCTCCAAACCAATACAAAGCCTGCTCCAAACCAATACAAAGCCTCCTCCAAACCAATACAAAGCCTGCTCCAAACCAAAACAAAGCCTCCTCCAAACCAATACAAAGCCTCCTCCAAACCAAAACAAAGCCTCCTCCAAACCAATACAAAGCCTGCTCCAAACCAAAACAAAGCCTCCTCCAAACCAATACAAAGCCTGCTCCAAACCAAAACAAAGCCTCCTCCAAACCAATACAAAGCCTGCTCCAAACCAATACAAAGCCTGCTCCAAACCAAAACAAAGCCTGCTCCAAACCAATACAAAGCCTGCTCCAAACCAAAACAAAACCTCCTCCAAACCAGAACAACGCCTGCTCCAAACCAAAACAAAACCTGCTCCAAACCAAAACAAAACCTCCTCCAAACCAAAACAAAGCCTGCTCCAAACCAATACAAAGCCTGCTCCAAACCAAAACAAAGCCTCCTCCAAACCAATACAAAGCCTGCTCCAAACCAAAACAAAGCCTCCTCCAAACCAAAACAAAGCCTGCTCCAAACCAAAACAAAGCCTGCTCCAAACCAAAACAAAGCCTGCTCCAAACCAGAACAAAACCTCCTCCAAACCAAAACAAAGCCTGCTCCAAACCAAAACAAAGCCTCCTCCAAACCAAAACAAAGCCTGCTCCAAACCAAAACAAAGCCTCCTCCAAACCAAAACAAAGCCTCCTCCAAACCAAAACAAAGCCTGCTCCAAACCAAAACAAAGCCTCCTCCAAACCAAAACAACGCCTGCTCCAAACCAATACAAAGCCTCCTCCAAACCAAAACAAAGCCTCCTCCAAACCAAAACAAAGCATGCTCCAAACCAAAACAAAGCCTGCTCCAAACCAAAACAAAGCCTGCTCCAAACCAGAACAAAACCTCCTCCAAACCAAAACAACGCCTGCTCCAAACCAAAACAAAGCCTGCTCCAAACCAAAACAAAGCCTGCTCCAAACCAAAACAAAGCCTCCTCCAAACCAAAACAAAGCCTACTCCAAACCAAAACAAAGCCTGCTCCAAACCAAAACAAAGCCTGCTCCAAACCAAAACAAAGCCTCCTCCAAACCAAAACAAAGCCTGCTCCAAACCAAAACAAAGCCTGCTCCAAACCAAAACAAAGCCTGCTCCAAACCAAAACAAAGCCTGCTCCAAACCAATACAAAGCCTGCTCCAAACCAATACAAAGCCTCCTCCAAACCAAAACAAAGCCTGCTCCAAACCAAAACAAAGCCTCCTCCAAACCAATACAAAGCCTCCTCCAAACCAAAACAAAGCCTGCTCCAAACCAAAACAAAGCCTCCTCCAAACCAATACAAAGCCTCCTCCAAACCAAAACAAAGACTGCTCCAAACCAAAACAAAGCCTCCTCCAAACCAAAACAAAGCCTGCTCCAAACCAAAACAAAGCCTCCTCCAAACCAAAACAAAGCCTCCTCCAATCCAAAACAAAGCCTGCTCCAAACCAAAACAAAGCCTGCTCCAAACCAATACAAAGCCTGCTCCAAACCAAAACAAAGCCTCCTCCAAACCAAAACAAAGCCTGCTCCAAACCAAAACAAAGCCTCCTCCAAACCAATACAAAGCCTGCTCCAAACCAAAACAAAGCCTCCTCCAAACCAATACAAAGCCTCCTCCAAACCAAAACAAAGACTGCTCCAAACCAAAACAAAGCCTCCTCCAAACCAAAACAAAGCCTGCTCCAAACCAAAACAAAGCCTGCTCCAAACCAAAACAAAGCCTTCTCCAAACCAAAACAAAGCCTGCTCCAAACCAATACAAAGCCTGCTCCAAACCAAAACAAAGCCTCCTCCAAACCAAAACAAAGCCTGCTCCAAACCAAAACAAAGCCTCCTCCAAACCAAAACAAAGCCTGCTCCAAACCAAAACAAAGCCTGCTCCAAACCAAAACAAAGCCTCCTCCAAACCAAAACAAAGCCTGCTCCAAACCAAAACAAAGCCTGCTCCAAACCAATACAAAGCCTGCTCCAAACCAAAACAAAGCCTCCTCCAAACCAAAACAAAGCCTGCTCCAAACCAAAACAAAGCCTCCTCCAAACCAAAACAAAGCCTGCTCCAAACCAAAACAAAGCCTTCTCCAAACCAAAACAAAGCCTGCTCCAAACCAATACAAAGCCTCCTCCAAACCAAAACAAAGCCTCCTCCAAACCAAAACAAAGCCTGCTCCAAACCAAAACAAAGCCTCCTCCAAACCAAAACAAAGCCTGCTCCAAACCAAAACAAAGCCTGCTCCAAACCAAAACAAAGCCTGCTCCAAACCAAAACAAAGCCTGCTCCAAACCAAAACAAAGCCTGCTCCAAACCAATACAAAGCCTGCTCCAAACCAATACAAAGCCTGCTCCAAACCAAAACAAAGCCTGCTCCAAACCAAAACAAAGCCTGCTCCAAACCAAAACAAAGCCTGCTCCAAACCAATACAAAGCCTGCTCCAAACCAATACAAAGCCTGCTCCAAACCAATACAAAGCCTGCTCCAAACCAATACAAAGCCTGCTCCAAACCAAAACAAAGCCTGCTCCAAACCAAAACAAAGCCTGCTCCAAACCAATACAAAGCCTGCTCCAAACCAATACAAAGCCTCCTCCAAACCAAAACAAAGCCTGCTCCAAACCAAAACAAAGCCTCCTCCAAACCAATACAAAGCCTGCTCCAAACCAAAACAAAGCCTGCTCCAAACCAATACAAAGCCTGCTCCAAACCAAAACAAAGCCTCCTCCAAACCAAAACAAAGCCTGCTCCAAACCAAAACAAAGCCTGCTCCAAACCAAAACAAAGCCTGCTCCAAACCAAAACAAAGCCTGCTCCAAACCAAAACAAAGCCTCCTCCAAACCAAAACAAAGCCTCCTCCAAACCAATACAAAGCCTGCTCCAAACCAATACAAAGCCTGCTCCAAACCAAAACAAAGCCTGCTCCAAACCAAAACAACGCCTGCTCCAAACCAGAACAAAGCCTCCTCCAAACCAAAACAAAGCCTCCTCCAAACCAGAACAAAGCCTGCTCCAAACCAGAACAAAGCCTGCTCCAAACCAAAACAAAGCCTCCTCCAAACCAAAACAAAGCCTCCTCCAAACCAAAACAAAGCCTGCTCCAAACCAGAACAAAGCCTGCTCCAAACCAAAACAAAGCCTGCTCCAAACCAAAACAAAGCCTGCTCCAAACCAGAACAACGCCTGCTCCAAACCAGAACAAAGCCTCCTCCAAACCAAAACAACGCCTGCTCCAAACCAGAACAAAGCCTGCTCCAAACCAAAACAAAGCCTGCTCCAAACCAGAACAAAGCCTGCTCCAAACCAAAACAAACCCTTCTCCAAACCAAAACAAAGCCTGCTCCAAACCAAAACAACGCCTGCTCCAAACCAAAACAAAGCCTCCTCCAAACCAAAACAAAGCCTCCTCCAAACCAAAACAAAGCCTGCTCCAAACCAAAACAAAGCCTGCTCCAAACCAAAACAAAGCCTGCTCCAAACCAAAACAAAGCCTCCTCCAAACCAAAACAAAGCCTGCTCCAAACCAAAACAACGCCTGCTCCAAACCAAAACAACGCCTGCTCCAAACCAAAACAAAGCCTGCTCCAAACCAAAACAAAGCCTGCTCCAAACCAAAACAAAGCCTGCTCCAAACCAAAACAAAGCCTGCTCCAAACCAAAACAAAGCCTGCTCCAAACCAAAACAAACCCTTCTCCAAACCAAAACAAAGCCTCCTCCAAACCAAAACAAAGCCTCCTCCAAACCAATACAAAGCCTGCTCCAAACCAAAACAAAGCCTGCTCCAAACCAAAACAAAGCCTGCTCCAAACCAAAACAACGCCTGCTCCAAACCAAAACAAAGCCTGCTCCAAACCAAAACAACGCCTGCTCCAAACCAAAACAACGCCTGCTCCAAACCAAAACAAAGCCTGCTCCAAACCAAAACAAAGCCTGCTCCAAACCAAAACAACGCCTGCTCCAAACCAAAACAAAGCCTGCTCCAAACCAAAACAAAGCCTGCTCCAAACCAAAACAAACCCTTCTCCAAACCAAAACAAAGCCTGCTCCAAACCAAAACAAAGCCTGCTCCAAACCAAAACAAAGCCTGCTCCAAACCAAAACAAACCCTTCTCCAAACCAAAACAAAGCCTCCTCCAAACCAAAACAAAGCCTCCTCCAAACCAATACAAAGCCTGCTCCAAACCAAAACAAAGCCTGCTCCAAACCAAAACAAAGCCTCCTCCAAACCAAAACAAAGCCTGCTCCAAACCAAAACAACGCCTGCTCCAAACCAAAACAACGCCTGCTCCAAACCAAAACAAAGCCTGCTCCAAACCAAAACAAAGCCTGCTCCAAACCAAAACAACGCCTGCTCCAAACCAAAACAAAGCCTGCTCCAAACCAAAACAAAGCCTGCTCCAAACCAAAACAAACCCTTCTCCAAACCAAAACAAAGCCTGCTCCAAACCAAAACAAAGCCTGCTCCAAACCAAAACAAAGCCTGCTCCAAACCAAAACAAAGCCTGCTCCAAACCAAAACAAAGCCTGCTCCAAACCAAAACAAAGCCTGCTCCAAACCAAAACAAACCCTTCTCCAAACCAAAACAAAGCCTGCTCCAAACCAAAACAAACCCTTCTCCAAACCAAAACAAAGCCTCCTCCAAACCAATACAAAGCCTGCTCCAAACCAAAACAAAGCCTGCTCCAAACCAAAACAAAGCCTGCTCCAAACCAAAACAAAGCCTGCTCCAAACCAAAACAAAGCCTGCTCCAAACCAAAACAAAGCCTGCTCCAAACCAAAACAAACCCTTCTCCAAACCAAAACAAAGCCTCCTCCAAACCAAAACAAAGCCTCCTCCAAACCAATACAAAGCCTGCTCCAAACCAATACAAAGCCTGCTCCAAACCAAAACAAAGCCTGCTCCAAACCAAAACAAACCCTTCTCCAAACCAAAACAAAGCCTCCTCCAAACCAAAACAAAGCCTCCTCCAAACCAATACAAAGCCTGCTCCAAACCAAAACAAAGCCTGCTCCAAACCAAAACAAAGCCTGCTCCAAACCAAAACAAAGCCTGCTCCAAACCAAAACAAAGCCTGCTCCAAACCAAAACAAAGCCTGCTCCAAACCAAAACAAACCCTTCTCCAAACCAAAACAAAGCCTCCTCCAAACCAAAACAAAGCCTCCTCCAAACCAATACAAAGCCTGCTCCAAACCAATACAAAGCCTGCTCCAAACCAAAACAAAGCCTGCTCCAAACCAAAACAAACCCTTCTCCAAACCAAAACAAAGCCTCCTCCAAACCAAAACAAAGCCTCCTCCAAACCAATACAAAGCCTGCTCCAAACCAAAACAAAGCCTGCTCCAAACCAAAACAAAGCCTGCTCCAAACCAAAACAAAGCCTGCTCCAAACCAAAACAAAGCCTGCTCCAAACCAAAACAAAGCCTGCTCCAAACCAAAACAAAGCCTGCTCCAAACCAAAACAACGCCTGCTCCAAACCAGAACAAAGCCTCCTCCAAACCAAAACAAAGCCTCCTCCAAACCAAAACAAAGCCTGCTCCAAACCAGAACAAAGCCTGCTCCAAACCAAAACAAAGCCTCCTCCAAACCAAAACAAAGCCTCCTCCAAACCAAAACAAAGCCTGCTCCAAACCAGAACAAAGCCTGCTCCAAACCAAAACAAAGCCTGCTCCAAACCAGAACAAAGCCTGCTCCAAACCAAAACAAACCCTTCTCCAAACCAAAACAAAGCCTGCTCCAAACCAAAACAACGCCTGCTCCAAACCAAAACAAAGCCTCCTCCAAACCAAAACAAAGCCTCCTCCAAACCAAAACAAAGCCTGCTCCAAACCAAAACAAAGCCTGCTCCAAACCAAAACAACGCCTGCTCCAAACCAGAACAAAGCCTCCTCCAAACCAAAACAAAGCCTCCTCCAAACCAAAACAAAGCCTGCTCCAAACCAGAACAAAGCCTGCTCCAAACCAAAACAAAGCCTCCTCCAAACCAAAACAAAGCCTGCTCCAAACCAAAACAAAGCCTGCTCCAAACCAAAACAAAGCCTCCTCCAAACCAAAACAAAGCCTGCTCCAAACCAAAACAACGCCTGCTCCAAACCAAAACAACGCCTGCTCCAAACCAAAACAAAGCCTGCTCCAAACCAAAACAAAGCCTGCTCCAAACCAAAACAAAGCCTGCTCCAAACCAAAACAAAGCCTCCTCCAAACCAAAACAAAGCCTGCTCCAAACCAAAACAACGCCTGCTCCAAACCAAAACAACGCCTGCTCCAAACCAAAACAAAGCCTGCTCCAAACCAAAACAAAGCCTGCTCCAAACCAAAACAACGCCTGCTCCAAACCAAAACAAAGCCTGCTCCAAACCAAAACAAAGCCTGCTCCAAACCAAAACAAAGCCTGCTCCAAACCAAAACAACGCCTGCTCCAAACCAAAACAACGCCTGCTCCAAACCAAAACAAAGCCTCCTCCAAACCAAAACAAAGCCTGCTCCAAACCAAAACAACGCCTGCTCCAAACCAAAACAACGCCTGCTCCAAACCAAAACAAAGCCTCCTCCAAACCAAAACAAAGCCTGCTCCAAACCAAAACAACGCCTGCTCCAAACCAAAACAACGCCTGCTCCAAACCAAAACAAAGCCTCCTCCAAACCAAAACAAAGCCTGCTCCAAACCAAAACAAAGCCTGCTCCAAACCAAAACAAAGCCTGCTCCAAACCAAAACAAAGCCTGCTCCAAACCAAAACAAAGCCTGCTCCAAACCAAAACAAAGCCTGCTCCAAACCAAAACAAAGCCTGCTCCAAACCAAAACAAAGCCTGCTCCAAACCAAAACAAAGCCTGCTCCAAACCAAAACAAACCCTTCTCCAAACCAAAACAAAGCCTGCTCCAAACCAAAACAAACCCTTCTCCAAACCAAAACAAAGCCTGCTCCAAACCAAAACAAAGCCTCCTCCAAACCAAAACAAACCCTTCTCCAAACCAAAACAAAGCCTGCTCCAAACCAAAACAAAGCCTTCTCCAAACCAAAACAAAGCCTGCTCCAAACCAAAACAAACCCTTCTCCAAACCAAAACAAACCCTTCTCCAAACCAAAACAAAGCCTGCTCCAAACCAAAACAACGCCTGCTCCAAACCAAAACAACGCCTGCTCCAAACCAAAACAAAGCCTGCTCCAAACCAAAACAAACCCTTCTCCAAACCAAAACAAAGCCTGCTCCAAACCAAAACAAACCCTTCTCCAAACCAAAACAAAGCCTGCTCCAAACCAAAACAAAGCCTCCTCCAAACCAAAACAAACCCTTCTCCAAACCAAAACAAAGCCTGCTCCAAACCAAAACAAAGCCTTCTCCAAACCAAAACAAAGCCTGCTCCAAACCAAAACAAACCCTTCTCCAAACCAAAACAAACCCTTCTCCAAACCAAAACAAAGCCTGCTCCAAACCAAAACAAAGCCTCCTCCAAACCAAAACAAACCCTTCTCCAAACCAAAACAAAGCCTGCTCCAAACCAAAACAAAGCCTTCTCCAAACCAAAACAAAGCCTGCTCCAAACCAAAACAAACCCTTCTCCAAACCAAAACAAACCCTTCTCCAAACCAAAACAAAGCCTGCTCCAAACCAAAACAACGCCTGCTCCAAACCAAAACAAAGCCTGCTCCAAACCAAAACAACGCCTGCTCCAAACCAAAACAAACCCTTCTCCAAACCAAAACAAAGCCTCCTCCAAACCAAAACAAAGCCTCCTCCAAACCAATACAAAGCCTGCTCCAAACCAAAACAAAGCCTGCTCCAAACCAAAACAAAGCCTGCTCCAAACCAAAACAAAGCCTGCTCCAAACCAAAACAAAGCCTGCTCCAAACCAAAACAAAGCCTGCTCCAAACCAAAACAAAGCCTGCTCCAAACCAAAACAACGCCTGCTCCAAACCAGAACAAAGCCTCCTCCAAACCAAAACAAAGCCTCCTCCAAACCAAAACAAAGCCTGCTCCAAACCAGAACAAAGCCTGCTCCAAACCAAAACAAAGCCTCCTCCAAACCAAAACAAAGCCTCCTCCAAACCAAAACAAAGCCTGCTCCAAACCAGAACAAAGCCTGCTCCAAACCAAAACAAAGCCTGCTCCAAACCAGAACAAAGCCTGCTCCAAACCAAAACAAACCCTTCTCCAAACCAAAACAAAGCCTGCTCCAAACCAAAACAACGCCTGCTCCAAACCAAAACAAAGCCTCCTCCAAACCAAAACAAAGCCTCCTCCAAACCAAAACAAAGCCTGCTCCAAACCAAAACAAAGCCTCCTCCAAACCAAAACAAAGCCTGCTCCAAACCAAAACAAAGCCTGCTCCAAACCAAAACAAAGCCTCCTCCAAACCAAAACAAAGCCTGCTCCAAACCAAAACAACGCCTGCTCCAAACCAAAACAACGCCTGCTCCAAACCAAAACAAAGCCTGCTCCAAACCAAAACAAAGCCTGCTCCAAACCAAAACAAAGCCTGCTCCAAACCAAAACAAAGCCTCCTCCAAACCAAAACAAAGCCTGCTCCAAACCAAAACAACGCCTGCTCCAAACCAAAACAACGCCTGCTCCAAACCAAAACAAAGCCTGCTCCAAACCAAAACAAAGCCTGCTCCAAACCAAAACAACGCCTGCTCCAAACCAAAACAAAGCCTGCTCCAAACCAAAACAAAGCCTGCTCCAAACCAAAACAAACCCTTCTCCAAACCAAAACAAAGCCTGCTCCAAACCAAAACAAAGCCTGCTCCAAACCAAAACAAAGCCTGCTCCAAACCAAAACAAAGCCTGCTCCAAACCAAAACAAAGCCTGCTCCAAACCAAAACAAAGCCTGCTCCAAACCAAAACAAAGCCTGCTCCAAACCAAAACAAAGCCTGCTCCAAACCAAAACAAAGCCTGCTCCAAACCAAAACAAACCCTTCTCCAAACCAAAACAAAGCCTGCTCCAAACCAAAACAAACCCTTCTCCAAACCAAAACAAAGCCTGCTCCAAACCAAAACAAAGCCTCCTCCAAACCAAAACAAACCCTTCTCCAAACCAAAACAAAGCCTGCTCCAAACCAAAACAAAGCCTTCTCCAAACCAAAACAAAGCCTGCTCCAAACCAAAACAAACCCTTCTCCAAACCAAAACAAACCCTTCTCCAAACCAAAACAAAGCCTGCTCCAAACCAAAACAACGCCTGCTCCAAACCAAAACAACGCCTGCTCCAAACCAAAACAACGCCTGCTCCAAACCAAAACAAACCCTTCTCCAAACCAAAACAAAGCCTGCTCCAAACCAAAACAAAGCCTGCTCCAAACCAAAACAAACCCTTCTCCAAACCAAAACAAAGCCTGCTCCAAACCAAAACAACGCCTGCTCCAAACCAAAACAAAGCCTGCTCCAAACCAAAACAAAGCCTGCTCCAAACCAAAACAAACCCTTCTCCAAACCAAAACAAAGCCTCCTCCAAACCAAAACAACGCCTGCTCCAAACCAAAACAAACCCTTCTCCAAACCAAAACAAAGCCTGCTCCAAACCAAAACAAACCCTTCTCCAAACCAAAACAAACCCTTCTCCAAACCAAAACAAAGCCTGCTCCAAACCAAAACAAACCCTTCTCCAAACCAAAACAAACCCTTCTCCAAACCAAAACAAAGCCTGCTCCAAACCAAAACAAACCCTTCTCCAAACCAAAACAAACCCTTCTCCAAACCAAAACAAAGCCTGCTCCAAACCAAAACAACGCCTGCTCCAAACCAAAACAACGCCTGCTCCAAACCAAAACAACGCCTGCTCCAAACCAAAACAAAGCCTGCTCCAAACCAAAACAAAGCCTGCTCCAAACCAAAACAAAGCCTGCTCCAAACCAAAACAAACCCTTCTCCAAACCAAAACAAAGCCTGCTCCAAACCAAAACAAAGCCTGCTCCAAACCAAAACAAAGCCTGCTCCAAACCAAAACAAAGCCTGCTCCAAACCAAAACAAAGCCTGCTCCAAACCAAAAACAACGCCTGCTCCAAACCAAAACAAAGCCTGCTCCAAACCAAAACAAAGCCTGCTCCAAACCAAAACAACGCCTGCTCCAAACCAAAACAAAGCCTGCTCCAAACCAAAAACAACGCCTGCTCCAAACCAAAACAAAGCCTGCTCCAAACCAAAACAAAGCCTGCTCCAAACCAAAACAAAGCCTGCTCCAAACCAAAACAAAGCCTGCTCCAAACCAAAACAAACCCTTCTCCAAACCAAAACAAACCCTTCTCCAAACCAAAACAAAGCCTGCTCCAAACCAAAACAAAGCCTCCTCCAAACCAAAACAAAGCCTGCTCCAAACCAAAACAAAGCCTGCTCCAAACCAAAACAAAGCCTGCTCCAAACCAAAACAAAGCCTGCTCCAAACCAAAACAAAGCCTGCTCCAAACCAAAACAAAGCCTGCTCCAAACCAAAACAAAGCCTGCTCCAAACCAAAACAAAGCCTCCTCCAAACCAAAACAAAGCCTGCTCCAAACCAAAACAAAGCCTGCTCCAAACCAAAACAACGCCTGCTCCAAACCAAAACAAAGCCTGCTCCAAACCAAAACAAAGCCTGCTCCAAACCAAAACAAAGCCTGCTCCAAACCAAAACAAACCCTTCTCCAAACCAATACAAAGCCTGCTCCAAACCAAAACAAACCCTTCTCCAAACCAAAACAAAGCCTGCTCCAAACCAAAACAAAGCCTGCTCCAAACCAAAACAACGCCTGCTCCAAACCAAAACAAAGCCTGCTCCAAACCAAAACAAAGCCTGCTCCAAACCAAAACAAAGCCTGCTCCAAACCAAAACAAACCCTTCTCCAAACCAAAACAAACCCTTCTCCAAACCAAAACAAAGCCTGCTCCAAACCAAAACAAAGCCTGCTCCAAACCAAAACAACGCCTGCTCCAAACCAAAACAAAGCCTGCTCCAAACCAAAACAAAGCCTGCTCCAAACCAAAACAAAGCCTGCTCCAAACCAAAACAAAGCCTCCTCCAAACCAAAACAAACCCTTCTCCAAACCAAAACAAAGCCTTCTCCAAACCAAAACAAAGCCTGCTCCAAACCAAAACAAAGCCTGCTCCAAACCAAAACAACGCCTGCTCCAAACCAAAACAAAGCCTGCTCCAAACCAAAACAAACCCTTCTCCAAACCAAAACAAACCCTTCTCCAAACCAAAACAAACCCTTCTCCAAACCAAAACAAAGCCTGCTCCAAACCAAAACAACGCCTGCTCCAAACCAAAACAAAGCCTGCTCCAAACCAAAACAAACCCTTCTCCAAACCAAAACAAACCCTTCTCCAAACCAAAACAAAGCCTGCTCCAAACCAAAACAAAGCCTGCTCCAAACCAAAACAAACCCTTCTCCAAACCAAAACAAAGCCTGCTCCAAACCAAAACAAAGCCTGCTCCAAACCAAAACAAAGCCTGCTCCAAACCAAAACAAGGCCTGCTCCAAACCAGAACAAAGCCTCCTCCAAACCAAAACAAAGCCTCCTCCAAACCAGAACAAAGCCTCCTCCAAACCAAAACAAAGCCTGCTCCAAACCAAAACAAAGCCTCCTCCAAACCAAAACAAAGACTGCTCCAAACCAAAACAAAGCCTGCTCCAAACCAAAACAAAGCCTCCTCCAAACCAAAACAAAGCCTGCTCCAAACCAAAACAATACCTGCTCCAAACCAAAACAAAGCCTGCTCCAAACCAAAACAAAGACTGCTCCAAACCAAAACAAAGCCTGCTCCAAACCAAAACAAAGCCTCCTCCAAACCAAAACAAAGCCTCCTCCAAACCAGAACAAAGCCTCCTCCAAACCAAAACAAAGCCTCCTCCAAACCAAAACAAAGCCTCCTCCAAACCAAAACAAAGCCTCCTCCAAACCAAAACAAAGCCTGCTCCAAACCAAAACAAAGCCTCCTCCAAACCAAAACAAAGCCTGCTCCAAACCAAAACAAAGCCTCCTCCAAACCAAAACAAAGCCTCCTCCAAACCAGAACAAAGCCTCCTCCAAACCAAAACAAAGCCTGCTCCAAACCAAAACAAAGCCTGCTCCAAACCAAAACAAAGCCTCCTCCAAACCAAAACAAAGCCTCCTCCAAACCAAAACAAAGCCTGCTCCAAACCAAAACAAAGCCTGCTCCAAACCAAAACAAAGCCTCCTCCAAACCAAAACAAAGCCTCCTCCAAACCAAAACAAAGCCTGCTCCAAACCAAAACAAAGCCTGCTCCAAACCAAAACAAAGCCTGCTCCAAACCAAAACAAAGCCTGCTCCAAACCAAAACAAAGCCTGCTCCAAACCAAAACAAAGCCTGCTCCAAACCAAAACAAAGCCTCCTCCAAACAAAACAAAGCCTCCTCCAAAACAAAACAAAGCCCGCTCCAAACCAAAACAAAGCCTCCTCCAAAACAAAACAAAGCCTCCTCCAAAACAAAACAAAGCCTCCTCCAAACAAAACAAAACCTCCTCCAAAACAAAACAAAGCCTCCTCCAAAACAAAACAAAGCCTCCTCCAAACAAAACAAAGCCTCCTCCAAACCAAAACAAAGCCTCCTCCAAACCAAAACAAAACCTCCTCCAAACCAAAACAAAACCTCCTCCAAACCAAAACAAAGCCTGCTCCAAACCAAAACAAAGCGTCCTCCTAACCAAAACAAAGCCTCCTCCAAACCAAAACAAAGCGTCCTCCTAACCAAAACAAAGCCTCCTCCAAACCAAAACAAAGCGTCCTCCTAACCAAAACAAAGCCTCCTCCAAACCAAAACAAAGCGTCCTCCTAACCAAAACAAAGCCTCCTCCTAACCAAAACAAAGCCTCCTCCAAACCAAAACAAAGCCTCCTCCAAACCAAAACAAAGCCTCCTCCAAACCAAAACAAAGCCTGCTCCAAACCAAAACAAAGCCTCCTCCAAACCAAAACAAAGCCTCCTCCAAACCAAAACAAAGCCTGCTCCAAACCAAAACAAAGCCTGCTCCTAACCAAAACAAAGCCTCCTCCAAACCAAAACAAAGCCTGCTCCTAACCAAAACAAAGCCTCCTCCAAACCAAAACAAAGCGTCCTCCTAACGAAAACAAAGCCTCCTCCAAACCAAAACAAAGCGTCCTCCTAACCAAAACAAAGCCTCCTCCTAACCAAAACAAAGCCTCCTCCAAACCAAAACAAAGCGTCCTCCTAACCAAAACAAAGCCTCCTCCAAACCAAAACAAAGCGTCCTCCTAACCAAAACAAAGCCTCCTCCTAACCAAAACAAAGCCTCCTCCTAACCAAAACAAAGCCTCCTCCAAACCAAAACAAAGCGTCCTCCTAACCAAAACAAAGCCTCCTCCAAACCAAAACAAAACCTCCTCCAAACCAAAACAAAGCCTCCTCCAAACCAATACAAAGCCTGCTCCAAACCAAAACAAAGCCTCCTCCAAACCAGAACAAAGCCTGCTCCAAATCAAAACAAAGCCTCCTCCAAACCAAAACAAAGCCTGCTCCAAACCAAAACAAAGCCTCCTCCAAACCAAAACAAAGCCTCCTCCAAACCAGAACAAAGCCTGCTCCAAACCAAAACAAAGCCTGCTCCAAACCAAAACAAAGCCTCCTCCAAACCAGAACAAAGCCTGCTCCAAACCAAAACAAAGCCTGCTCCAAACCAAAACAAAGCCTGCTCCAAACCAAAACAAAGCCTCCTCCAAACCAGAACAAAGCCTGCTCCAAACCAAAACAAAGCCTGCTCCAAACCAAAACAAAGCCTCCTCCAAACCAGAACAAAGCCTGCTCCAAACCAAAACAAAGCCTGCTCCAAACCAAAACAAAGCCTGCTCCAAACCAAAACAAAGCCTGCTCCAAACCAAAACAACGCCTGCTCCAAACCAATACAAAGCCTGCTCCAAACCAATACAAAGCCTGCTCCAAACCAAAACAAAGCCTGCTCCAAACCAATACAAAGCCTGCTCCAAACCAAAACAAAGCCTCCTCCAAACCAATACAAAGCCTGCTCCAAACCAATACAAAGCCTGCTCCAAACCAAAACAAAGCCTGCTCCAAACCAATACAAAGCCTGCTCCAAACCAAAACAAAGCATCCTCCAAACCAATACAAAGCCTGCTCCAAACCAAAACAAAGCCTCCTCCAAACCAATACAAAGCCTCCTCCAAAACAAAACAACGCCTGCTCCAAACCAATACAAAGCCTGCTCCAAACCAAAACAAAGCCTCCTCCAAACCAAAACAAAGCCTCCTCCAAACCAATACAAAGCCTGCTCCAAACCAAAACAAAGCCTCCTCCAAACCAATACAAAGCCTCCTCCAAAACAAAACAACGCCTGCTCCAAACCAATACAAAGCCTGCTCCAAACCAAAACAAAGCCTGCTCCAAACCAATACAAAGCCTGCTCCAAACCAAAACAAAGCCTCCTCCAAACCAATACAAAGCCTGCTCCAAACCAATACAAAGCCTGCTCCAAACCAAAACAAAGCCTGCTCCAAACCAGAACAAAACCTCCTCCAAACCAAAACAAAGCCTCTTCCAAACCAAAACAAAGCCTGCTCCAAACCAAAACAAAGCCTGCTCCAAACCAAAACAAAGCCTGCTCCAAACCAGAACAAAACCTCCTCCAAACCAAAACAAAGCCTGCTCCAAACCAATACAAAGCCTGCTCCAAACCAATACAAAGCCTGCTCCAAACCAAAACAAAGCCTCTTCCAAACCAAAACAAAGCCTGCTCCAAACCAAAACAAAGCCTCCTCCAAACCAAAACAAAGCCTGCTCCAAACCAAAACAAAGCCTGCTCCAAACCAAAACAAAGCCTGCTCCAAACCAAAACAAAGCCTGCTCCAAACCAATACAAAGCCTGCTCCAAACCAAAACAAAGCCTCCTCCAAACCAATACAAAGCCTGCTCCAAACCAATACAAAGCCTGCTCCAAACCAGAACAAAACCTCCTCCAAACCAAAACAAAGCCTGCTCCAAACCAAAACAACGCCTGCTCCAAACCAATACAAAGCCTGCTCCAAACCAAAACAAAGCCTCCTCCAAACCAATACAAAGCCTGCTCCAAACCAAAACAAAGCCTCCTCCAAACCAATACAAAGCCTGCTCCAAACCAATACAAAGCCTGCTCCAAACCAAAACAAAGCCTCCTCCAAACCAATACAAAGCCTGCTCCAAACCAATACAAAGCCTGCTCCAAACCAGAACAAAACCTCCTCCAAACCAAAACAACGCCTCCTCCAAACCAATACAAAGCCTGCTCCAAACCAAAACAAAGCCTCCTCCAAACCAAAACAAAGCCTCCTCCAAACCAATACAAAGCCTGCTCCAAACCAAAACAAAGCCTCCTCCAAACCAAAACAAAGCCTCCTCCAAACCAAAACAAAGCCTCCTCCAAACCAAAACAAAGCCTGCTCCAAACCAAAACAAAGCCTGCTCCAAACCAAAACAAAGCCTGCTCCAAACCAAAACAAAGCCTGCTCCAAACCAAAACAAAGCCTGCTCCAAACCAAAACAAAGCCTCCTCCAAACCAATACAAAGCCTCCTCCAAACCAAAACAAAGCCTCCTCCAAACCAAAACAAAGCCTGCTCCAAACCAAAACAAAGCCTGCTCCAAACCAAAACAAAGCCTCCTCCAAACCAAAACAAAGCCTCCTCCAAACCAAAACAAAGCCTCCTCCAAACCAAAACAAAGCCTGCTCCAAACCAAAACAAAGCCTCCTCCAAACCAAAACAAAGCCTGCTCCAAACCAAAACAAAGCCTGCTCCAAACCAAAACAAAGCCTGCTCCAAACCAAAACAAAGCCTGCTCCAAACCAGAACAAAACCTCCTCCAAACCAAAACAACGCCTGCTCCAAACCAAAACAAAGCCTCCTCCAAACCAAAACAAAGCCTGCTCCAAACCAGAACAAAACCTCCTCCAAACCAAAACAACGCCTGCTCCAAACCAAAACAAAACCTCCTCCAAACCAGAACAAAGCCTCCTCCAAACCAAAACAACGCCAGCTCCAAACCAAAACAAAGCCTGCTCCAAACCAAAACAAAGCCTGCTCCAAACCAATACAAAGCCTGCTCCAAACCAAAACAAAGCCTCCTCCAAACCAAAACAACGCCTGCTCCAAACCAAAACAAAGCCTGCTCCAAACCAAAACAAAGCCTGCTCCAAACCAATACAAAGCCTGCTCCAAACCAAAACAAAGCCTGCTCCAAACCAAAACAAAGCCTGCTCCAAACCAAAACAAAGCCTCCTCCAAACCAAAACAAAGCCTCCTCCAAACGAAAACAAAGCCTCCTCCAAACCAAAACAAAGCCTGCTCCAAACCAATACAAAGCCTGCTCCAAACCAAAACAAAGCCTGCTCCAAACCAAAAGAAAGCCTCCTCCAAACCAAAAGAAAGTCTGCTCCAAACCAAAACAAAGCCTGCTCCAAACCAAAACAAAGCCTGCTCCAAACCAAAACAAAGCCTCCTCCAAACCAAAAGAAAGTCTGCTCCAAACCAAAACAAAGCCTGCTCCAAACCAAAACAAAGCCTGCTCCAAACCAATACAAAGCCTGCTCCAAACCAAAACAAAGCCTGCTCCAAACCAAAACAAAGCCTGCTCCAAACCAAAACAAAGCCTGCTCCAAACCAAAACAAAGCCTGCTCCAAACCAAAACAAAAGCTGCTCCAAACCAAAAGAAAGCCTCCTCCAAACCAAAACAAAGCCTGCTCCAAACCAAAACAAAGCCTGCTCCAAACCAATACAAAGCCTCCTCCAAACCAAAAGAAAGCCTCCTCCAAACCAAAAGAAAGCCTCCTCCAAACCAAAACAAAGCCTGCTCCAAACCAAAAGAAAGCCTCCTCCAAACCAAAAGAAAGCCTCCTCCAAACCAAAACAAAGCCTGCTCCAAACCAAAACAAAGCCTGCTCCAAACCAAAAGAAAGCCTCCTCCAAACCAAAACAAAGCCTGCTCCAAACCAAAAGAAAGCCTCCTCCAAACCAAAACAAAGCCTGCTCCAAACCAAAAGAAAGCCTCCTCCAAACCAAAACAAAGCCTGCTCCAAACCAAAACAAAAGCTGCTCCAAACCAAAACAAAGCCTGCTCCAAACCAAAACAAAGCCTGCTCCAAACCAAAACAAAGCCTGCTCCAAACCAAAACAAAGCCTGCTCCAAACCAAAAGAAAGCCTCCTCCAAACCAAAACAAAGCCTCCTCCAAACCAGAACAAAGCCTCCTCCAAACCAAAACAAAAGCTGCTCCAAACCAAAACAAAGCCTCCTCCAAACCAGAACAAAGCCTCCTCCAAACCAAAACAAAAGCTGCTCCAAACCAAAACAAAGCCTCCTCCAAACAAAACAAAGCCTCCTCCAAACAAAACAAAGCCTCCTCCAAACCAAAACAAAGCCTGCTCCAAACCAAAACAAAGCCTCCTCAAAACCAAAACAAAGCCTGCTCCAAACCAAAACAAAGCCTGCTCCAAACCAAAAGAAAGCCTCCTCCAAACCAAAACAAAGCCTGCTCCAAACCAAAACAAAGCCTCCTCCAAACCAAAACAAAGCCTCCTCCAAACCAAAACAAAGCCTCCTCCAAACAAAACAAAGCCTCCTCCAAAACAAAACAAAGCCTCCTCCAAACCAAAACAAAGCCTGCTCCAAACCAAAACAAAGCCTCCTCAAAACCAAAACAAAGCCTGCTCCAAACCAAAACAAAGCCTGCTCCAAACCAAAAGAAAGCCTCCTCCAAACCAAAACAAAGCCTGCTCCAAACCAAAACAAAGCCTCCTCCAAACCAAAACAAAGCCTGCTCCAAACCAAAACAAAGCCTCCTCCAAACCAAAAGAAAGCCTCCTCCAAACCAAAACAAAGCCTCCTCCAAACCAAAACAAAGCCTCCTCCAAACCAAAACAAAGCCTCCTCCAAACCAGAACAAAGCCTCCTCCAAACCAAAACAAAAGCTGCTCCAAACCAAAACAAAGCCTCCTCCAAACCAGAACAAAGCCTCCTCCAAACCAAAACAAAAGCTGCTCCAAACCAAAACAAAGCCTCCTCCAAACAAAACAAAGCCTCCTCCAAACAAAACAAAGCCTCCTCCAAACCAAAACAAAGCCTGCTCCAAACCAAAACAAAGCCTCCTCAAAACCAAAACAAAGCCTGCTCCAAACCAAAACAAAGCCTGCTCCAAACCAAAAGAAAGCCTCCTCCAAACCAAAACAAAGCCTGCTCCAAACCAAAACAAAGCCTCCTCCAAACCAAAACAAAGCCTGCTCCAAACCAAAACAAAGCCTGCTCCAAACCAAAACAAAGCCTGCTCCAAACCAAAACAAAGCCTCCTCCAAACCAAAACAAAGCCTCCTCCAAACCAAAACAAAGCCTCCTCCAAACCAAAACAAAGCCTCCTCCAAACCAAAACAAAGCCTGCTCCAAACCAAAACAAAAGCTGCTCCAAACCAAAACAAAGCCTCCTCCAAACCAAAACAAAGCCTCCTCCAAACCAAAACAAAGCCTCCTCCAAACCAAAACAAAGCCTGCTCCAAACCAAAACAAAAGCTGCTCCAAACCAAAACAAAGCCTCCTCCAAACCAAAACAAAGCCTGCTCCAAACCAAAAGAAAGCCTGCTCCAAACCAAAACAAAGCCTGCTCCAAACCAAAACAAAGCCTGCTCCAAACCAAAACAAAGCCTGCTCCAAACCAAAACAAAAGCTGCTCCAAACCAAAACAAAGCCTGCTCCAAACCAAAACAAAGCCTGCTCCAAACCAAAACAAAGCCTGCTCCAAACCAAAACAAAGCCTGCTCCAAACCAAAACAAAAGCTGCTCCAAACCAAAACAAAGCCTCCTCCAAACCAAAACAAAGCCTGCTCCAAACCAAAACAAAGCCTGCTCCAAACCAAAACAAAGCCTGCTCCAAACCAAAACAAAGCCTGCTCCAAACCAAAACAAAGCCTGCTCCAAACCAAAAGAAAGCCTCCTCCAAACCAAAACAAAGCCTCCTCCAAACCAAAACAAAGCCTCCTCCAAACCAAAACAAAGCCTCCTCCAAACCAAAACAAAGCCTCCTCCAAACCAAAACAAAGCGTCCTCCAAACCAAAACAAAGCCTCCTCCAAACCAAAACAAAGCCTGCTCCAAACCAAAACAAAGCGTCCTCCAAACCAAAACAAAGCCTCCTCCAAACCAAAACAAAGCCTCCTCCAAACCAAAACAAAGCCTCCTCCAAACCAAAACAAAGCCTGCTCCAAACCAAAACAAAGCCTGCTCCAAACCAAAACAAAGCCTGCTCCAAACCAGAACAAAGCCTCCTCCAAACCAAAACAAAGCCTGCTCCAAACCAAAACAAAGCGTCCTCCAAACCAAAACAAAGCCTCCTCCAAACCAAAACAAAGCGTCCTCCAAACCAAAACAAAGCCTGCTCCAAACCAAAACAAAGCCTGCTCCAAACCAAAACAAAGCGTCCTCCAAACCAAAACAAAGCCTGCTCCAAACCAAAACAAAGCGTCTTCCAAACCAAAACAAAGCCTCCTCCAAACCAAAACAAAGCGTCCTCCAAACCAAAACAAAGCGTCCTCCAAACCAAAACAAAGCGTCCTCCAAACCAAAACAAAGCGTCCTCCAAACCAAAACAAAGCGTCCTCCAAACCAAAACAAAGCCTCCTCCAAACCAAAACAATACCTGCTCCAAACCAAAACAAAGCCTCCTCCAAACCAAAACAAAGCCTCCTCCAAACCAGAACAAAGCGTCCTCCAAACCAAAACAAAGCGTCCTCCAAACCAAAACAAAGCCTCCTCCAAACCAAAACAAAGCGTCCTCCAAACCAAAACAAAGCGTCCTCCAAACCAAAACAAAGCCTCCTCCAAACCAAAACAAAGCGTCCTCCAAACCAAAACAAAGCGTCCTCCAAACCAAAACAAAGCGTCCTCCAAACCAAAACAAAGCGTCCTCCAAACCAAAACAAAGCCTCCTCCAAACCAAAACAAAGCGTCCTCCAAACCAAAACAAAGCCTCCTCCAAACCAAAACAAAGCCTCCTCCAAACCAAAACAAAGCCTCCTCCAAACCAAAACAAAGCCTGCTCCAAACCAAAACAAAGCCTCCTCCAAACCAAAACAAAGCCTCCTCCAAACCAAAACAAAGCGTCCTCCAAACCAAAACAAAGCGTCCTCCAAACCAAAACAAAGCCTCCTCCAAACCAAAACAAAGCCTCCTCCAAACCAAAACAAAGCCTGCTCCAAACCAAAACAAAGCCTGCTCCAAACCAAAACAAAGCGTCCTCCAAACCAAAACAAAGCCTCCTCCAAACCAAAACAAAGCCTCCTCCAAACCAAAACAAAGCCTGCTCCAAACCAAAACAATACCTGCTCCAAACCAAAACAAAGCCTCCTCCAAACCAAAACAAAGCCTCCTCCAAACCAAAACAAAGCGTCCTCCAAACCAAAACAAAGCGTCCTCCAAACCAAAACAAAGCCTCCTCCAAACCAAAACAAAGCCTCCTCCAAACCAGAACAAAGCCTCCTCCAAACCAAAACAAAGCCTGCTCCAAACCAAAACAAAGCCTCCTCCAAACCAAAACAATACCTGCTCCAAACCAAAACAAAGCCTCCTCCAAACCAAAACAAAAGCCTCCTCCAAACCAAAACAATACCTGCTCCAAACCAAAACAAAGCCTCCTCCAAACCAAAACAAAAGCCTCCTCCAAACCAAAACAATACCTGCTCCAAACCAAAACAAAGCCTCCTCCAAACCAAAACAAAAGCCTCCTCCAAACCAAAACAATACCTGCTCCAAACCAAAACAAAGCCTGCTCCAAACCAAAACAATACCTGCTCCAAACCAAAACAAAGCCTCCTCCAAACCAAAACAAAAGCCTCCTCCAAACCAAAACAAAGCCTCCTCCAAACCAAAACAAAGCCTCCTCCAAACCAGAACAAAGCCTCCTCCAAACCAAAACAAAGCCTGCTCCAAACCAAAACAAAGCCTGCTCCAAACCAAAACAAAGCCTCCTCCAAACCAAAACAAAGCCTCCTCCAAACCAAAACAAAGCCTGCTCCAAACCAAAACAAAGCCTGCTCCAAACCAAAACAAAGCCTGCTCCAAACCAAAACAAAGCCTGCTCCAAACCAAAACAAAGCCTTCTCCAAACCAAAACAAAGCCTGCTCCAAACCAAAACAAAGCCTGCTCCAAACCAAAACAAAGCCTCCTCCAAACCAAAACAAAAGCCTGCTCCAAACCAAAACAAAAGCCTGCTCCAAACCAAAACAAAAGCCTCCTCCAAACCAAAACAAAGCCTCCTCCAAACCAAAACAAAGCCTCCTCCAAACCAAAACAAAGCCTCCTCCAAACCAAAACAAAGCCTCCTCCAAACCAAAACAAAGCCTGCTCCAAACCAAAACAAAGCCTCCTCCAAACCAAAACAAAGCCTCCTCCAAACCAAAACAAAGCCTGCTCCAAACCAAAACAAAGCGTCCTCCAAACCAAAACAAAGCCTCCTCCAAACCAAAACAAAGCCTCCTCCAAACCAAAACAAAGCCTCCTCCAAACCAAAACAAAGCCTGCTCCAAACCAAAACAAAGCGTCCTCCAAACCAAAACAAAGCCTCCTCCAAACCAAAACAAAGCCTCCTCCAAACCAAAACAAAGCCTCCTCCAAACCAAAACAAAGCCTGCTCCAAACCAAAACAAAGCGTCCTCCAAACCAAAACAAAGCCTGCTCCAAACCAAAACAAAGCGTCCTCCAAACCAAAACAAAGCCTCCTCCAAACCAAAACAAAGCCTGCTCCAAACCAAAACAAAGCCTCCTCCAAACCAAAACAAAGCCTGCTCCAAACCAAAACAAAGCCTGCTCCAAACCAAAACAAAGCCTGCTCCAAACCAAAACAAAGCCTCCTCCAAACCAAAACAAAAGCCTCCTCCAAACCAAAACAAAGCCTCCTCCAAACCAAAACAAAGCCTTCTCCAAACCAAAACAAAAGCCTCCTCCAAACCAAAACAAAGCCTCCTCCAAACCAAAACAAAAGCCTGCTCCAAACCAAAACAAAGCCTGCTCCAAACCAAAACAAAGCCTGCTCCAAACCAAAACAAAGCCTCCTCCAAACCAAAACAAAGCCTGCTCCAAACCAAAACAAAGCCTTCTCCAAACCAAAACAAAAGCCTCCTCCAAACCAAAACAAAGCCTCCTCCAAACCAAAACAAAAGCCTGCTCCAAACCAAAACAAAGCCTGCTCCAAACCAAAACAAAAGCCTGCTCCAAACCAAAACAAAGCCTGCTCCAAACCAAAACAAAGCCTGCTCCAAACCAAAACAAAGCCTTCTCCAAACCAAAACAAAAGCCTGCTCCAAACCAAAACAAAGCCTGCTCCAAACCAAAACAAAGCCTGCTCCAAACCAAAACAAAGCCTCCTCCAAACCAAAACAAAGCCTCCTCCAAACCAAAACAAAGCCTGCTCCAAACCAAAACAAAGCCTGCTCCAAACCAAAACAAAGCCTCCTCCAAACCAAAACAAAGCCTCCTCCAAACCAAAACAAAGCCTGCTCCAAACCAAAACAAAGCCTCCTCCAAACCAAAACAAAGCCTGCTCCAAACCAAAACAAAGCGTCCTCCAAACCAAAACAAAGCCTCCTCCAAACCAAAACAAAGCCTCCTCCAAACCAAAACAAAGCATGCTCCAAACCAAAACAAAGCCTGCTCCAAACCAAAACAAAGCCTGCTCCAAACCAAAACAAAGCCTCCTCCAAACCAAAACAAAGCCTCCTCCAAACCAAAACAAAGCCTCCTCCAAACCAAAACAAAGCCTCCTCCAAACCAAAACAAAGTGTGCTCCAAACCAAAACAAAGCCTCCTCCAAACCAAAACAAAGCCTCCTCCAAACCAAAACAAAGCCTCCTCCAAACCAAAACAAAGCCTCCTCCAAACCAAAACAAAGCCTGCTCCAAACCAAAACAAAGCCTCCTCCAAACCAAAACAAAGCCTCCTCCAAACCAAAACAAAGCCTCCTCCAAACCAAAACAAAGCCTCCTCCAAACCAAAACAAAGTGTGCTCCAAACCAAAACAAAGCCTCCTCCAAACCAAAACAAAGCCTCCTCCAAACCAAAACAAAGCCTCCTCCAAACCAAAACAAAGCGTCCTCCAAACCAAAACAAAGCCTCCTCCAAACCAAAACAAAGCCTGCTCCAAACCAAAACAAAGCCTGCTCCAAACCAAAACAAAGCCTCCTCCAAACCAAAACAAAGCCTCCTCCAAACCAAAACAAAGCCTCCTCCAAACCAAAACAAAGCCTCCTCCAAACCAAAACAAAGCCTGCTCCAAACCAAAACAAAGCCTGCTCCAAACCAAAACAAAGCCTGCTCCAAACCAAAACAAAGCCTCCTCCAAACCAAAACAAAAGCCTCCTCCAAACCAAAACAAAAGCCTGCTCCAAACCAAAACAAAGCCTGCTCCAAACCAAAACAAAGCCTCCTCCAAACCAAAACAAAGCCTCCTCCAAACCAAAACAAAGCCTGCTCCAAACCAAAACAAAGCCTCCTCCAAACCAAAACAAAGCCTGCTCCAAACCAAAACAAAGCGTCCTCCAAACCAAAACAAAGCCTCCTCCAAACCAAAACAAAGCCTCCTCCAAACCAAAACAAAGCATGCTCCAAACCAAAACAAAGCCTGCTCCAAACCAAAACAAAGCCTGCTCCAAACCAAAACAAAGCCTCCTCCAAACCAAAACAAAGCCTCCTCCAAACCAAAACAAAGCCTCCTCCAAACCAAAACAAAGCCTCCTCCAAACCAAAACAAAGCCTCCTCCAAACCAAAACAAAGCGTCCTCCAAACCAAAACAAAGCCTCCTCCAAACCAAAACAAAGCCTCCTCCAAACCAAAACAAAGCCTCCTCCAAACCAAAACAAAGCATGCTCCAAACCAAAACAAAGCCTCCTCCAAACCAAAACAAAGCCTGCTCCAAACCAAAACAAAGCCTGCTCCAAACCAAAACAAAGCCTCCTCCAAACCAAAACAAAGCCTCCTCCAAACCAAAACAAAGCCTCCTCCAAACCAAAACAAAGCGTCCTCCAAACCAAAACAAAGCCTCCTCCAAACCAAAACAAAGCCTCCTCCAAACCAAAACAAAGCCTCCTCCAAACCAAAACAAAGCATGCTCCAAACCAAAACAAAGCCTCCTCCAAACCAAAACAAAGCCTGCTCCAAACCAAAACAAAGCCTGCTCCAAACCAAAACAAAGCCTCCTCCAAACCAAAACAAAAGCCTCCTCCAAACCAAAACAAAAGCCTGCTCCAAACCAAAACAAAGCCTGCTCCAAACCAAAACAAAGCCTCCTCCAAACCAAAACAAAGCCTCCTCCAAACCAAAACAAAGCCTGCTCCAAACCAAAACAAAGCCTGCTCCAAACCAAAACAAAGCCTGCTCCAAACCAAAACAAAGCCTCCTCCAAACCAAAACAAAGCCTGCTCCAAACCAAAACAAAGCCTGCTCCAAACCAAAACAAAGCCTCCTCCAAACCAAAACAAAGCCTCCTCCAAACCAAAACAAAGCCTGCTCCAAACCAAAACAAAGCCTGCTCCAAACCAAAACAAAGCCTGCTCCAAACCAAAACAAAAGCCTGCTCCAAACCAAAACAAAGCCTGCTCCAAACCAAAACAAAAGCCTCCTCCAAACCAAAACAAAGCCTGCTCCAAACCAAAACAAAGCCTGCTCCAAACCAAAACAAAGCCTCCTCCAAACCAAAACAAAGCCTCCTCCAAACCAAAACAAAGCCTGCTCCAAACCAAAACAAAGCCTGCTCCAAACCAAAACAAAGCCTGCTCCAAACCAAAACAAAGCCTCCTCCAAACCAAAACAAAGCCTGCTCCAAACCAAAACAAAGCCTCCTCCAAACCAAAACAAAGCCTGCTCCAAACCAAAACAAAGCCTGCTCCAAACCAAAACAAAGCCTGCTCCAAACCAAAACAAAGCCTCCTCCAAACCAAAACAAAGCCTCCTCCAAACCAAAACAAAGCCTGCTCCAAACCAAAACAAAGCCTGCTCCAAACCAAAACAAAGCCTGCTCCAAACCAAAACAAAGCCTGCTCCAAACCAAAACAAAAGCCTCCTCCAAACCAAAACAAAGCCTGCTCCAAACCAAAACAAAGCCTGCTCCAAACCAAAACAAAGCCTGCTCCAAACCAAAACAAAGCCTCCTCCAAACCAAAACAAAGCCTGCTCCAAACCAAAACAAAGCCTGCTCCAAACCAAAACAAAGCCTGCTCCAAACCAAAACAAAAGCCTGCTCCAAACCAAAACAAAGCCTGCTCCAAACCAAAACAAAAGCCTCCTCCAAACCAAAACAAAAGCCTGCTCCAAACCAAAACAAAAGCCTGCTCCAAACCAAAACAAAGCCTGCTCCAAACCAAAACAAAGCCTGCTCCAAACCAAAACAAAGCCTCCTCCAAACCAAAACAAAAGCCTGCTCCAAACCAAAACAAAAGCCTGCTCCAAACCAAAACAAAGCCTGCTCCAAACCAAAACAAAGCCTCCTCCAAACCAAAACAAAGCCTCCTCCAAACCAAAACAAAGCCTGCTCCAAACCAAAACAAAGCCTCCTCCAAACCAAAACAAAGCCTGCTCCAAACCAAAACAAAGCGTCCTCCAAACCAAAACAAAGCCTCCTCCAAACCAAAACAAAGCCTCCTCCAAACCAAAACAAAGCCTCCTCCAAACCAAAACAAAGCCTGCTCCAAACCAAAACAAAGCGTCCTCCAAACCAAAACAAAGCCTCCTCCAAACCAAAACAAAGCCTCCTCCAAACCAAAACAAAGCCTCCTCCAAACCAAAACAAAGCCTGCTCCAAACCAAAACAAAGCCTCCTCCAAACCAAAACAAAGCCTCCTCCAAACCAAAACAAAGCCTCCTCCAAACCAAAACAAAGCCTCCTCCAAACCAAAACAAAGCCTGCTCCAAACCAAAACAAAGCCTGCTCCAAACCAAAACAAAGCCTGCTCCAAACCAAAACAAAGCCTGCTCCAAACCAAAACAAAGCCTCCTCCAAACCAAAACAAAGCCTCCTCCAAACCAAAACAAAGCCTGCTCCAAACCAAAACAAAGCCTCCTCCAAACCAAAACAAAGCCTGCTCCAAACCAAAACAAAGCGTCCTCCAAACCAAAACAAAGCCTCCTCCAAACCAAAACAAAGCCTCCTCCAAACCAAAACAAAGCATGCTCCAAACCAAAACAAAGCCTGCTCCAAACCAAAACAAAGCCTGCTCCAAACCAAAACAAAGCCTCCTCCAAACCAAAACAAAGCCTCCTCCAAACCAAAACAAAGCCTCCTCCAAACCAAAACAAAGCCTCCTCCAAACCAAAACAAAGCCTCCTCCAAACCAAAACAAAGCCTCCTCCAAACCAAAACAAAGCGTCCTCCAAACCAAAACAAAGCCTCCTCCAAACAAAAACAAAGCCTCCTCCAAACCAAAACAAAGCCTCCTCCAAACCAAAACAAAGCATGCTCCAAACCAAAACAAAGCCTCCTCCAAACCAAAACAAAGCCTCCTCCAAACCAAAACAAAGCCTGCTCCAAACCAAAACAAAGCCTGCTCCAAACCAAAACAAAGCCTCCTCCAAACCAAAACAAAAGCCTCCTCCAAACCAAAACAAAAGCCTGCTCCAAACCAAAACAAAGCCTGCTCCAAACCAAAACAAAGCCTCCTCCAAACCAAAACAAAGCCTCCTCCAAACCAAAACAAAGCCTGCTCCAAACCAAAACAAAGCCTCCTCCAAACCAAAACAAAGCCTGCTCCAAACCAAAACAAAGCCTGCTCCAAACCAAAACAAAGCCTCCTCCAAACCAAAACAAAGCCTCCTCCAAACCAAAAAAGTACCAGTATTTGGTTGTTCTTTTGTTCAGAACTGTGATGCCAGCTGCCATTTCCATTGAGTAGAACAGCCAGTGAACCGCAACGTGTTCTTCCGCTGACGTCACAGCATGGCCGTGAGCCACGGACCCAGTTTTCTTGCGCTGTGCAATTAAAAGTTGGATATTTGCGTAACAACAGCTTCTTTTCACATAATAACAGAAATCTAACATGTTTGCCATGTTGTACAGTTTATTTAAGAAATTGCATAGAGTCATGTTCGTGTCATCAGATCTTTAAATTACACACCAAATAGCAAAATCAGGAGTGAATATAAACTAAAGTGGGACACAAAATGTATAAAATATTTAGGTGTAATAATCACAGAACTTAAACGATTTGTATGAGACTAATTATGGTACTTTAAACAAAAGAATTCAGAAAGATATAACACGATGGTCAACATTAATATTGGATTTCAGTTCAAGGATAGAGGTGATGTCTCTCAATTCCTGTTAAAATCCCAGTTTACATCATGGGACAAGCTGATATCCAGACTCGTCTGGGCAGGTGCAAAGCCAAGGGTAAAATTCAAAACTCCAGCTAGATAAAGAACAAGGAGGCCTAGCCCTGCCAAACCTAAAACAATATTATTACGCGTCTCAATTGAGATACATTGTCGACTGGTGTTCCCCAACATACCAAGCAAAGTGGAAACATATTGAACTGAATGTAAGCTAGGGGGGAAAAGAATATATAGACCATGAGGAAAACAATACTGTTATAGGAGACACTTTGAAAACATGGTTTGAGATTGTCAAGAAAAACAATATGGAGGGTGACAGCAAACTACGAATATGGCCCTCTCAAACACCCAAGTTTGATCCTGCACAGTCAGATGACACTTTTATGAAGTGGAGAGAAAGGGGAATAACAGCTGTTTGCACACTAACTGAAGGGAAAACCTTCAAAAGTTTTTAAAAACTCAAAAAAGAATTTGACTTAGAAAACAGATTTCTACCGCTATCTACAGCTACGACACTTTTATGACAAAGTCAATAAGTACTCATCAGCAGATATTAATGAGATAATCGTAATTCTAACAGATGCTTATAAACAAACTTCTCCAAATATTGTATTTAAACTTTATAGAGGTTTCCAAAAATGTAATGGAATTAATTCATGATATGTTAAATCAAAGTGGGAACAAGAATTCAATATCAGAGTGTCTGAGAGTGACTGGCATTCCATGTGTTGCACACAACATTCTTCAACCAATTCTAAAGGATGGCAGGAATTTGGCTGGAAGAATCTTATACGCTTCTTTATTACTCCACATATAAAAGGTAAACAATCACAATTACAACAGGTGGGCAGGATTGTGGACATATGGATGCTGGTCACTCACATATCTTTTGGTCCTGTACAAAAATACAACTGTTTTGGAAAAATGTCATTCAAATAATGGAGGAAATATTAAACCAAAAAGTACCGATGGACCCCCGGATTGTGTACCTCGGGCTAATATCTGTGGGGGCAAGAGAAAAGAAAGACACTTACCTCTTTAAAATATTGATACTCGCTATTAAAAAAGCCATGACAAGGGAACTGGCTGAAATGCGACCCCTCTGGACTAAAACAATGGCTGGACATTGTCGAGGAAACATACACCATGGAAAAACTGACTTTTTGACAAAGGGTCAGAGAAGGGGACTTTGAACAAAAATGGGAGAAATGAACTGCATTCAAGGACAAATCCCAGCCCCGACTGACTTGAAAGGAAAAAGAAAATAAATATCAGGGATGAGAACGAAAAATATTAAAAAAGTCCGAAAAAAGCCGGGGGTTTGGGGGCCGCAGGCACCCAGCAGGGCCCAGGGGCCGAGCCCCGGTGGGGGCCCAGGGGGTGGGAGCTAATGATTTTTGGCTACTTTTTTACCCCAAAACCATTAATTTTATCAGCAAAAAGTTGCAATTTATTTGGAAATAAATTCGCCTTCTTGGTGGACTACCAGGTGAAAATGATTAATATGGTACAACAGACTTGTTTTTAATCAATTCACATTTGATGATTTCAAAAAAAAAAATCAATGCACCTTTTAATATAAACGAGCTCTACAGTATTATATTTCTGCATTTTTGCTATTCATGTCTTTGAATACTCTAATCCTTTACAATGAAGTGCAAACCAGAAAAAAGTTCTATCATATATTAATTCTCTTATGCGTTCTTCTGATGTTATCATGGTAGCAGGAGGTCTTGCATATTAAGCAGGCAACATTCAACATCACTCATCACTTCCCTTTCAACTGTTGTGTGTACTAACTAGGTTTTATCTGGACAGGATGTTGTGTAATGTAATACAGATACCATATGGTCAATCTGAAGATCAAGATGGTGAGTTTGAATTAAAGAACAGGCATGTACAATGGGCATTACATATTGGAAATTTTTTTTAAATCAAAAACTATAAGTTCATCTCGGACGAAAAAATTTGAGCAGACGCTCCCACGCGGCACATGCCAGCAATTCCCCCATCCCCCTATGAAATGAGTAATAAGTAGGAGAGTTATACATGGCATCATACCTAAAATTTTATCAGAAATTTAGATATGATACTATGATTCTCCCCAACATGCTGCATTAGATAAGCTAACCCCATTTATAAAAGATACACACTTATATATGACATACCATGGCATTGATTCGTGCGATATACATTATAAATATAATGAATCATTGAACAGGCAAAATAATTCTCGACCTACCTTTGTGTTTTTTGGTGTGTATGTGAAGTTCAATAGTCCTTGCCCCTCTACTAGCGTAGTTTATCATGTCAGAACACAATGAGCAAAGTACTTTTCCTGGGACATCTATTTTCCGTATGTGATCACTGAGCTTCATTGTGACAGTCAGCTTGTCGATCTCGACATTCAATGTTCTTTCTAACCAAGCCCATCGAAAACAGTTATTTATTCCTGCACCTTTATCAATCTCCCTCGCTCGATCATCTTTCTTATCTAGGACTTTTGCCATTTTCGATATGCTAAAATATCCTGCCTGAATACATGGGTCTTTCCAATGTTACCAATGCGTATCGTCAAACAGTGTGTCCGGTCGGTGAACGGCGATTGCAAGCCACGTGTGGAGAGCATGCGTACTTGTGTTTATACACTGCACGCGATGGAATTTCCCAAAAATTCTACCACAAATAAGTCGCACATTGTCGCAAAAGTGAATGTTAATTACGACATGTCGAAAGACTCGAGTGTGTTAACCCGGAGCCCACCAAGAATCAAGACGTTATAAAGTGACCACAGATCGTTAACCACACACCCCCCCCCCTGAAAATTTCTCAACAGATTTACATCGATCTCAAAAACGATTCTTTTGGTCTGAAAAAGTCGAAAATCTGCCGATTGGCAGAAAATTCTCATCCCTGAAATATGGATCATCTTCTCCAATATGTTAATTTGTTATTGTTCTTGATATGTTTTTTTTTCTGTTACTTATCCTGTACTGCTTGTTATTTAAAAATAATAAAGTAAAAAGTTTTTTAAAAAATAATAATAAAATAAAAGAGTACCTGGCTGCACTTGGCCTCTCGCGCCCGCATTTGCTCACCTGTAAAAGAAACAGAGTACCTTGCTGCACATTGCGTCTCCAGCCTGTGTTTGCTTGGTGGTTGCCTGTAAAACAGAGTACCACACTGCACTTTGCCACTGCACACGCCAGCATTTGCTTACCTGTATAAGAAAGAATCAAAGAGTACCTCTCTGCACTTTGCCTCTTCTGCCTGTGTTCGCTTGGCTGCAAAAAAAAGAAGCAAAGAGTACCTCGCTGCACTTTGCCTCTTCCACCCGCGTTCAATTGCCTGTAAAAGAAAGAAACAAAGGAGTACCTCACGACACTTTGCCTCTCCCACCTGTGTTCGCTTGCCTGTAAAGAAAGAGTACCTCTCTACACTTTCCCTATACCGCCTGTCTTTGCTTGCCTGTAAAGGAAAGGAAGAGTACCTCTCTGCACTTTGCCTCTTCCACCTGTGTTCGCTTGGCTGCAAAAAAAGAAGCAAAGAGTACCTTGCTGCACTTTGCCTCTTCCACCCGCGTTCATTTGCCTATAAAAGAAAGGAACAAAGAGTACCTCACTGCAATTTGCCTGTCCTGCCTGTATTCACTTGCCTATATAACAAAGAAAGGGTAGCTCTCTGCACTTTGCCTCTCCCACCCGCATTCACTTGCCTGTAAAAGAAAGAAAGAGTGCCTCACTGCACTTTGGCTCTTCTGCCTGTATTCGCTTGCCTGTAAAACAAAGAGTAGCTCGCTACACTTTGCCTCATCCGCCCGTGCTCGCTGGCTTGTATATGAAAGAATCAAAGAGTTCCTCGCTGCACTTTGCCTGTCCTGCCTGGATAACAAAGAAAGAGTAGCTCTCTGCACTTTGCCTCTCTCGCATCTGAAGCAATGAGCACACACACACAGCAGTGGCAGCTATGCTACAGCGCCCAGGGAGCAGTTGGGGGTTTGGGGCCGTGGTCAGGGGCACCTCAGCCCATGGTGCCAATATACCTAACCATGTGTCTTTGAACTGTGGGGGAAACCAGAGAAAACCCACACAGACATGGGGAGATCATGCAAACTCCACACAGAAAGGCCCGTCAGCCGCTGGGCTCGAACCCAGGACCTTCTTGCTGTGAGGAGACGGTGCAAGCCACTACACCACTGTGCAGCCCAAAACCTCAGAAAAGTGAAGTCTGTTGATTGGTGGATTTTGTTGCCAGGAAAATTCATCTGGCTACAGAAAACTTCTGATTAGATTTTTAATCAAATCAGATTAGAAGCCTTTATTCCTTCATCTGAAGCAACAAACAGTTCTTCCTGCTTCAGATGAAGGAATAAAGGTTTCTAATGCTAAACATCTAATCAGAAATGTTCTGTAAGCAGATGATTTATTATATATGGTTTATTTAATATTCCTCCTCCGAGTAACTATTTGACTTACAGTAAACTATCAGACTTTTCTCACAAACTAACACACACAAGCTAGAGAGATTATTATATTCCTTACACCATTAGCCGAATGGCTCATTTCTGCCCACATTAACATTTCTGAAAACATGAAGACTTTTTCCCTTTTCTGCTCGTTTGTACTTTAACACATTTAATGACATTTTGAGCGCATCTGTCTGTTTTTAACACTCATCAGATTATCTGCAGTGTTTGTATCCATTAGCTTTAATACTCACACAGTAATGTGCTAATGCTAACAGCTAATTAGCTTAGCAACCGGATCCGACTTATCTGACTAGCCGCTAACTTTAGGCTCATTATCATGGACCGATTCGCCCAATAATAAGGAACAGGTCGCTTTGAGCAAAACCCCTCTGAACGCTGTGAACTCTGTTCCTGAGCGCGTTTCCGCCTGTTCACTGCTAGTTTTGACCCTTTCTGTAATAATGAGGTGTTTAAAGCGCTTGTTGTTGCAGTGAAAAGGGAAACTGAGAGTTCATTGGTGCCGGTGCGGGAATAAACCCAGTGGTGCTGCAGGAATAACCGCTGAGTCACAGTCGCTGCTGGGATCCTGATCTCGCCGCTTCTACAAATGACCGTTTTGTGGGGATTTCCAAACATTTAAACACAAACACCTTTCAATTTCCGCGAGGTGGGCGGGGAGGTCATGAATATTCATGAGGACAGT
>NC_083586.1:7290000-7435000 GCF_027579695.1 Neoarius graeffei
TTTTCAAGAATTTTGGAGAATTGCGGAAGTAGTGAGACAAGTCTGTAGTTTGTGAAGTGGTGTTTGCTCCCAGTTTTGTTAGAGGAATGACTTTTGCTGTTTTCATTCTGTTGGGAAATGTACCAGTTAGAAATGACAAATTACATATATATGTGAATGGTTTGGATATTCCATTAAAGGATATGGGACATGAAACATAAAAGCACGCTATATCAGTTTCTTTCCATTAAAAATATGAATTAATTGCATCAACAAATACAAAATCATCTATTAAATTCAGCAAAATCGTTATATTCATGATGATTATATGGCATTTCTGCTAGACTTCCGATATGCATTTTTTGCAACCGGAAGAGCTGCTGTCACGTGATCATACGTAACAAAAACTTTCGGGCACAGCACAAGCGGGTAGATGAATGGAGAAGTGGATGACAAGAAAATTGTTTTTATAGTCTTTAAAGTACATTGGACATCATACATTGGACATCATGGTGTCTTGTGCTGCTTATGGTTGCAATAATTCCAATGGGAAATGCCCTGGAGTAAGATTTTTTGCATTCCCCAAGGACCCGAAGCTGAGGAAAGTGTGGGC
This sequence comes from Neoarius graeffei, assembly GCF_027579695.1. Classification (NCBI taxonomy): domain Eukaryota; kingdom Metazoa; phylum Chordata; class Actinopteri; order Siluriformes; family Ariidae; genus Neoarius; species Neoarius graeffei. The sequence goes on from NC_083586.1 coordinate 7,290,593, forward strand.
TCACCTGCACATGCACAGTAGGCTTCACGCATGCGCAGTAGGCTTGGTAGGACAAATCCAAGAGGTAGGATAACTTTACAGAACACCTACGTAGTGGATGTTCATTATGTCTAACTATTACAAATATTTTAAGTTCGTTTCTTAGACACGCAACATCAGCTGATAAGGCACGTCACCACTCGACATCTGGTGACTGTTTCTGAAGAAGGCGGGAGATTCTCGCCGAAACTGTCAACAAGGTAACAAACTTAAAAAATATACTTGTCTAAGAAACAAACTTAAAATATTTGTAATAGTTAGACATAATGAACATCCACTACGAATTAAAAATAAGTTATGGAGAAGATTGTGCCAAAGAGGTACGCTACCTGGAAAAGCTGGGAAAAAAATTGGCACGACAAAGAAACCATCTCCGCTTCAATCTCCGCTGCCGAGACGAAGGCGTCATTCCAGCAAGCCTCTACATAAAAAATCCGATACCAACAAGAAACGCGGAAAGGACCATCGAAAGAGCGCGAATGACTCTGGTAAGAGAAAGAATCAGATGCACGACTAACAAAATCAACAATTTAAACACAGAAATAGCACAAAGAAAACAAGAATTCAAACGCCGGTTAAAATTCAGCAGTGACATGGAAAAAAATATGGAAGAACATCTGAATGCAATACAAGAACAAGAGTTTTCAAAAACAAAAACACGCCATATTAAAAAACTGAACAGACTTATCAATAAGAAACAAAATAAATGCAAGGACAAGCAAACAAACGAAAACTGGATTTGCAACCTGTCTAAACACACACTAACAACAGCAGAACGCACTATACTCTCACGGGGACTAAACTATGCCATCACACCAAATAAAATCCCGCATGAAGAATTCGTATTAGCCATGGAACTAGCGTGCAATATGATACAGGACCAAGGACAGAAGGCCGCATTAAGGAACGAAATAGCAGGCATCCTCACCTCAGCTAAACCGCCACCCAGAAACATAACCAAACAGGAAATGGAAGCCATCAGAACACTCACAAAGAACAAGAAAATAACAATATTACCGGCTGATAAAGGGAGGACCACGGTTATCATGGACACTAATCAATATGAAAAACAAATGAATGAAATGCTCACGGACCCAAACACATATGAAGTATTAAAAAAAGACCCGACGGAGGAAAAGAAAAGAAGACTAAAGCTATTACTCAAACCGTTACTGGATGACAACAAAATCGATAAACAAACATACAACCACCTCATCCCCACAGCAGACATCACCCCCCGGATATACGGCACACCGAAAATTCATAAACCCGGAGCACCACTAAGACCCATAGTAGACAGTATAGGATCAGTTACCTACAACCTTTCCAAGACGCTGGCAGACATAATCAAACCACTCCTCGGACTTACGGAATACCACTGCAAAAACTCAAAACAACTGGCGAAAGAATTAAAGGAAATCAAGATAAAAAAGGATGAAATGTTTGCATCGCATGACGTCATATCCCTCTTTACAAAAACACCGGTCACAAACACTCTCAACATAGTAGAAAACCGGTTAAAAGCAGAAAGAACCCTGAAAAAACGCACAAAACTTACAGTACAGGACATAACAAAACTATTACATTTCATTTCCACTTCCACATATTTCCAATTTAGAGGCATAATCTATAGACAAAAAGAGGGATTTGCAATGGGGGACCCGCTATCTGCCACTCTATGTAACTTTTTTATGGAGGATCTGGAAACCCGAGCCATAGAAACAGCACCGGATGACTGCAAACCTATCTTCTGGAAAAGATACGTTGATGACATTCTTGAAATAACCAAAACAGGCCACACACAACAACTCACGGATCATTTAAACTCCATAGACAAGACAGACAACATCAAATTCACACACGAAGAGGAAACGGACAAGACAATAGCTTTTTTGGACTTAAAAATACACCACACAGAAGAAGGGAACATTAGAATTACAACATACAGAAAACCTACACACACCGACCAATATCTTCTCTGGACATCTGAACATCCCATCGCACACAAAATGTCAGTAATCAGAACACTATACGACCGAGCACAGAGCATCACGGAGGAGAAAGACAGACAGGAGGAGGAACAACACATCCAACAGGCATTAAAAAACTGCCAATATCCACCGTGGGCAATTCGGAAAGGGAAATTACAGACACAAATAAAAGAAAATAAACAAACAAGAAAAAACACCGAAAAAACAAACCGGGGCTTTGTCACACTACCATACATAAAAGGAGTCACAGAACGCATCCAATGATCCATGAGGAAATACCACATCAACACCCCGGTCAAACCATACAAGAACCTCCGACAGCTGCTAGTTCACCCCAAAGACAAAATACAACTGGACAATAAATGCAACGTCATATATGAAATCCCTTGCCGTTCATGTAATAAAGTCTATATTGGTGAAACGGGCAGATGCTTCCATACTCGAAGGAAAGAACACCAATTAGAATGTGAAAAAGAAACAACAAGAAGACTCACAAGATCCGAAAAAGAAAAAGCACACCAAGAAAACCTAAAATCAGCCATTTCAGACCACTGTAAACGGCAAAATCACATAATGAATTGGGAAGAGGCCAGAGTCATTCGCGCTGAAGAAAATAGATTCCAGCGTTGGATTTTAGAGGCAGTGGAGATACGCAAGCGGGCGCAGAGGACGATGAACCGGGACGAGGGAGCGTATGCACTGTCGCACACCTGGAGCGCAGTCCTGGAGGAGCGACCTGACAGCAGGAGGAGTGGACTACCTGTCAAATTGGGCGGGACGTTCACGCCTCCTGCACGCAACATCAGCTGATAAGGCACGTCACCACTCGACATCTGGTGACTGTTTCTGAAGAAGGCGGGAGATTCTCGCCGAAACTGTCAACAAGGTAACAAACTTAAAAAATATACTTGTCTAAGAAACGAACTTAAAATATTTACAGAACACCTGTTGAAAAAACTTTGCACCTACTGTTTCCCACAAACTATGTTCGGACCATTTCACTGAGGATTCTTTCAACATTAATACTCAGGTACTGAGCGATATTAATTCATGAAACATGAAACAGGAAGTATAAGGATGAGAAAAAAAAAAGTTTAAATCGGGAAGCTGCGCACATTTGCGCCAGGCTGCACAAATGTACGCAGCTTCCCGATTTAAACTGTTTTTTTCTCATCCTTATACTTCATGTTTCATGAATTAACATCGCTATTTTTTTTTTAATTGGATCTGCTCGATTCAGCCGTGAAAAAGGTGGCATCCGCCGAAAGGCGCGCTGTTTGCATCCCTGCACGGAGGCCAGGGGACAGGGCAGGAATATTTTTGTTGATATGAGTGATCCGGTGCGATTTCGCGACCCCCTGTTGAAGACCTCTACGCTAAGCGACTGAAAGCCGAGGTAAGGATTAGTATTATAATTTTGGGTGTATCAATTATTGATTATCATAATTCTGACTCGTTTCGCCATTTTGAATGTTTTCATCTTGGACTCTGGAAGCATTGTATCTCAATCAATCTCGAAAAATATCAGCAAAAAAAAACTAGCTTGCAACGGACTTTAGCTAGATCTATGATGAACTTTCAATGTATGATACAAAAATAATACTTCTTTCAACAGATCATTAGCCTTTGAGCAGAATTATTTTTAACTTACCAGGAAGTGTTATCGAGCCGATCACTTTCAGTTTCATGAGGGCTGAATGAGCTCTCAGAATCATCTGACCCATCAGAGTATAGACAAGATCCATGTTCATGTGAATTTCCAGCTATCGGTTCGAATTGATAGAGTCTAACTTCACATCTCTGTGAAACATCGGGAATATCACTGTCGATGGTGTCCATTTCGGTAACCTGTTTACATTAGATACCCAAGCGCTGGCTCCTTGGAAAGTTTTTGTTGCGTCACGGGTCACGTGACCACCTAGCTCATTAACGAATCCTTGTTTTATGCTGATGTATAAAAAAACTTGAATAATGTGATGATTTTCACATTTTTGACACCCTGCAGTGATTTAGATGGCATTTCTTATGTCCTTTATACATAATTATGCCCAGGTAAAAATCCATGTCCCATATCCTTTAATAAAATCACCCGGGTAGCTTTCTTTCGTCTCAGAAATATTGCTAAGATAAGAAAGTTAAATGTCACTACATGATGTGGAAAAACTAGTTCATGCTTTCATTACCTCCAAGTTGGATTATTGTAATGCCTTACTGTCTGGATGCTCCAATAAGTGCATAAACAAGCTCCAGTTAGTTCAAAATGCAGCAGCAAGAGTTCTTACTGGAACTAGAAAATATGACCACATATCCACACTGCATTGGCTCCCAATCAAATTTTGTATTCATTATAAAATACTACTTTTGATCTTTAAAGCCCTGAATGGTCTCGTACCACAGTACCTGAGTGAACTTCTGCTCCTCTATGACCCACCACGTCTACTTAGATCAAAAGGTGCAGGCTATCTGCTGGTACCTCAGATACCATAGTATCTGTACCATAGTGAAGGCTACATCAGGGGGCAGAGCCTTTTCTTGCAAAGCCCCACAGTTATGGAACAGCCTTCTGAGTAGTGTTTGGGAATCAGACACAGTCTCAGCATTTAAGTCTAGGCTGAAAACATATCTGTTTAGTCAAGCCTTTTGTTAATGGTGTTTATGAGGTAAAGGTTTAGATCTGGAGGATCCTCAAACAGAGTGTTTTGGCAAACTGGGATGTATGGATGCTGTCAGTCACCCACTCGCTTGCTCACTCAAGTTTTTGATGGTGTAGTGGCTGGCTGCTTTATGTCCCGGGGCTCCCTCATGCCTGTGTTCCTTTTGGCTCTCCCCTTTTAGTTATGCTGTCATAGTTAGTTGCCGGAGTCCCTGCTTGTACTCAATGCAATATGTATACTGTTCCTACTTATTCAGATTGTTAGGGTTTTGCTGAGATTCAAACCTGGTTCGTTGGTGTGATGATCCAGCAAACCCCCACTAGGCCACCAGGGGAATGACTCAAATGCAGAGGCGTGAGGCGGAAGTAGAAAAAGTAACAAAAGGTTTATTTATACTATGTACACTATATACAATCCAGGGCAAAACAAAAAAAACAAAAACAAAGAGTATAATTCAAAAAGAAAAAGGCAAAAATGCAAAAGCTCAGAAGATCCACAAAACACGGTACAAAGGAAACTGGAGATAAACATAACAGCACAAAGACTCCGTCACAAGAGGACTGAACTCAGGGGTATAAATACACAAACTAATTAAGGACACAGGTGAAGATAATTAGGACTAACAGGCAATTAACAAAAACACAAAACACAGGAACAGTGGCGGCCTCTAGAGGCCAAAATAAACAAGACACGAAAAGGAAATAACAGCGGCCTCTAGAGGCCAAAACAGTCCAAGTCCTAACACAGATGACATTGGGCATACCTAACAACATGTGTTTTTTTTTCTCTCTCTCTCTCTCCTACCCCCAAATCTGTCCCTCTGAGTTACATGTTGGTCCTGGGATCAATATGTTGACCTCTTCTGCTCCTCGGACCTGCCTGATCCATCCTGGTGCCTTGTGTCTGGTTGGAGTCTCATCGAATCACTCCTGTGGAGGACGGCCCCATGAGGACAGTTGAAAGTCACACTTGGAGGACACTCTGGATACTTACAGTAATGCTTTTATGGGTGAGGACTACAGTTGACTTGCTAACTTTAGGACTGCAGTTGTCATGAACAGTTTTGCACTCAAGTTTCCATCAATGAAGAGTTTATAACATCAACGAAACTGACTTCATGTTAAAACTGTTAATGTTATAGTCATGCTGTCTGTTGTTGCCCAAATGAGGATGGGTTTCCTTTTGAGTCTGCTTCCTCTCGAGGTTTCTTCCTCATGTCGTCTGAGGGAGTTTTTCCTTGCCACCCTCACCACAGGCTTGCTCATTGGGGATAGATTAGGGATAAAATGAGCTCATGTTATAAGTCATTCAAATTCTGTAAAGCTGCTTTGCGACAATGTTTATTGTTAAAAGTGCTATACAAATAAACTTGACTTGACTTGACTAGTGGGACACCCATTCACCCTCTGTTTGGACCACGTGCCCCTCCAGTGGCTCCACCTTATGAAGGATGCTAACTCGTGGATCACCTGTTGGTATCTCACCCTCCAGCTGTTCAAATTCGAGTTGGTCCACAGGCCAGGGGCACAGATGGTGGTGGCGGACTTCCTGTCCCTCTGGGAGGAGACTACGTCTTCTGGGGCCAGAATACATATTCTGGGGCCAGAATAAGTCTGCGTGTGTTTGTGTCTCTGTCCCTGTCGTTTTGATGAAAAGCAAAGAAATAAAGGTGTGTCAAAGCACTAACAATCTGCCTGCTGTACTTCTGTACTCCACCCACATCAGGGCAGCTTTCCACAATAACTTATTGTACTAATTATAAAAGACTCACTTCTTTACATAGTTGTACTGTTAAGAGGATGTTTAAATGTCTCACGAGGACATCTAGACATTGAGTAAGTGGACGATGTGACCCAAAGGAAATTTTATAAGGTTTATTTTAATTTATTAATTATTTTATTTATTTTTGCTATTAATGTGTGAATTTCATACCTTTCATAATGTGGGAATAACTTAATAATAAATATGTTAGTTTAAATTTACTTACCTGGAATGTGGATTCAATCAACAGTCAGGGTGAGAGGTCAGCAGGAAACAAACAGGAAAGAGTGCATGGAAAAAAACAAAAAAAATACAGGAGGGGAAAGAAGGGAAACATGAATGAAAAATTCCTCTGACACACTGCTTGAGGTTATAAACTGGTAGAACATCAAGTAAATAGATATTATTGTGAATGTATTGAGACAGCAATAAGCTAGTCAGCCCAACCTAGCTTACTGGAGTTGTCGAGCACTTTGCATGAGTAGCCTACTCAGCCAGCCATCTACACACAGTCCCAACGAGCTCTGCAGCATCTCAACAAGTGAAGACATCTCCACTCTCCAGCACTGCCAGCACCACGTTACCGTGGTGAGGACAGCAACCACTGATGTTATGAGTAAGGATTTTGATGCACCACTGACGCAAAGCAGCCGTATTTCTTCAGGCTACTATGCACACAAGTGTTGATACAGGCCTGTACCTTTTGACTGATAACTGGTTAGGTACCCATTTAAATTGATTTCAATTTTGCTTCATCTCAGTTAGAATAACTGCCAGCTATAGGATTTGGGGTTTTGAGATTACATTTTGTGCTGATATTGAAAGTGTTTTGCCAAATGCACAGTCAGATGACTGAAAAACTGAGTTTTTGCATTTACACGGAAAGTGACTTGAAAGAAACCAAAACTATTCATTTGAGTTTATGAATCTTTATATTTGAATAGAAAATGTAAATCTATTTTTGTAAGGAACTAGTGAAACTTACATGTTGCATTTTTGCATATTTCATGGGCTATTTCATACACTGGTAGTATTGATAGTGTTCTGTGCTAAAGTTTTTAAATTACTTTATAAGTTCAATCCCATTCAAGTGATTTTCATTCTGTGTTTTGGTTGCATTAAAACACATTCAGAGAATCTGATTGATTTGATGGAGTGACATAGTGCATTAATTTAACGGTTAAGTGAACACTGGTGAAAAATAAATGTACTTTATTGTATTTAAAGTATATTAATATTTTCAATAGTAAATTGAAAATGTACTTACACGAATTGTACTTTTTGTAAATATATAAAAAGTATACTAACATCACGCTTTCACGTGAACACTTTTAACACACTTTAAAATAATTATACCATATTACACTTTATAGAAATATATTATACTAAAATATACTTTAAGTGAAAGTTATGTGTAATTTAGCACATAAAAGTACACTAAATACACTTCAAGTTGCACTTTTCTACAATTTAATTACAATTAAAATATATTTAGTACAAAATTAGCTGTTCCAAAATAGCATGCCTCAAGTTAACTAATCATAAACACACTTGAAGTATATTGATGATTAGTGTGGCTTCAAGTACACAAAAGTATGCTAAATTTTTGTACACTTAGCACATTTATTACTTTTGAATATTTCTAGCTGCTTAAATAGGTCCATTAGTGATAATTAGTTCTTTATCTTAAAGCATTGATTTAACCTAAAGAAAGATATTTCTTGCTAATTAAAATAATTCGGGGGGCACACCTCAGTACAAAAAAACAAAGTAGCTAGGGGGCACGACAAGTGCAACAGTTGCAAACTTAAAATAGCCAAAGTGGGAAATTATTTTGCCACAATGTTATTACAGGAATACATCCTGGTTTCAGATCCAACATTTATAGTGCCAATAATAACGATAAAAATATTAGTTTGTAACAAACTCTGCTTGAGTTGTCACCAAATTCACGTCATTGGTTCATAAAAACATGCATTCATAAATATCATCAAATATTTAGATTTATTCAAGTGCTATTAATGAGATGAAAAGAAGTGGATAGAGAGAGAAATAGAAGTGTGCAGGCCAGAGTCTTTCGGTCCAAACACCGTGGAAGCAGCATAACCAAAACACGCCCCAACTGATGCACTTCAGTCCATTAAATAATTTAAAAAAAAAACCCTCTGATCATTGTCAAAGTCCCCCCCCAGAGATAGTAATCCACAGCACAAGTCCAAGAACATGGCAAGACCGTCTTTCAAAAAAACTCCCACAAACAAAAAAGGGGGAAAAGCCTTGATCTCACCTCTTTGGAACACTTGTTGAGTTCACAAAATCCAGCAATATTCCAACATTAGGAGTGATGAGTAAAGCATAATCCACAGTTATTTTGGTGATCAGCAAAACAATAAATTAATCCAGAATTTTAAGACATCAGGAGGATATCAGGAGGAGTGGTACTGGCGCCATCTACCCCCATCCATTCATTCATTCTTTTCTACGTCCCATTTAAAAAGTTAACATGTGACACCATGGATGGCATGGTGGTGTAAGTGGTTAGCACGGTCACCTCACATCAAGAAGGTTTTGGGGTCGAGTCCAGTGGCTGGTGGGGGCCTTTCTGTGTGGAGTTTGCATGTTCTCCCCGTGTCTGTGTGGGTTTCCTCTATATGCTCCAGTTTCCCCCACAGTTCAAAGACATGCGGTTAGGTTAATATGAAACGACCTCGGGCTGAGGTGCCCTTGAGCGAGGCACCTAACTCCCAACTGCTCCGCAGGTGCTGTTAGCATGGCTGCCCACTGCTCTGGGTATGTATGTGTGTGTGCTCATTGCTCGCGTGTGTGTTCACTGCTTCAGATGGGTTAAATGCAGAGAGAAATTTCACAAGTGTTTGATGAATAAAGTTGTTCTTCTTCTTCTAAAGGGGCACAGCCATAGGACAGAGACAGGGAAGGTGTGTGCATGTGACAGTGAGAAGGTGAATGACCGTAAGGAACCCTATCATCTCCCTAGGCTTATACCAGCCCTGAATCAGTGATCTACAGTGGTGCTTGAAAGTATGTGAACCCTTTAGAATTTTCTATATTTCTGCTTAAATATGACCTAAAACATCATCAGATTTTCACACAAGTCCTAAAAGTAGATAAAGAGAACCCAGTTAAACAAATGAGACAAAAATATTATACTTGCTCATTTATTTATTGAGGAAAACAATACAATATTACATATCTGTGAGTGGCGAAAGTATGTGAACCTTTGCTTTCAGTATCTGGTGTGACCCCCTTGTGCAGTAGTAAATGCAACTAAACATTTCTGGTAACTGTTGATCAGTCCTGCATACTGGAGGAATTGCTTGGAGGAATTTTAGCCCATTCCTCCATACAGAACAGCTTCAACTCTGGGATGTTGGTGGGTTTCCTCACATGAACTTCAGGTCCTTCCACAACATTTCGATTGGATTAAGGTCAGGACTTTGACTTGGCCATTCCATAGCATTAACTTTATTCTTCTTTAACCATTCTTTGGTAGAACGACTTGCGTGCTTAGGGTCATTGTCTTGCTGCATGACCCACCTTCTCTTGAGATTCAGTTCATGGACAGATGTCCTGACATTTTCCTTTAGAATTCACTGGTATAATTCAGAATTCATTGTTCCATCAATGATGGCAAGCCATCCTGGCCCGCAGCAAAACAGGCCCAAACCATGATACTACCACCACGTTTCACAGATGGGATAAGGTTCTTATGCTGGAATGCAGTCTTTTCCTCTCTCCAAACATAACACTTCTCATTTAAACCAAAAAGTTCTATTTTGGTCTCATCTGTCCACAGAGCATTTTTCCAGTAGCCTTCTGGCTTGTCCATGTGATCTTTAGCAAACTGCAGACGAGCAGCCAAGTTCTTTTTGGAGAGCAGTGGCTTTTTCCTTGCAACCCTGCCATGCACACCATTGTTGTTCAGTGTTCCCCTGACTGAACATTAGCCAATGTGAAAGAGGCCTTCAGTTGCTTAGAAGTTACCCTGGGGTCCTCTGTGACCTTGCTGACTATTGCACGCCTTGCTCTTGGAGTGATCTTTGTTGGTCGACCACTCCTGGGAAGGGTAACAATGGTCTTGAATTTCCTCCATTTATACACAATCTTTCTAACTGTGGATTGGTGGAGTCCAAACTTTTTAGAGATGGTTTTGTAACCTTTTCCAACCTGATGAGCATCAACAATGCTTTTTCTGAGGTTCGTGGAAGTGTATCATGGCACAAACAAAGGAGATTTCCTTTGTTTGTGCCATGATACACTTCCACAAACATGTGTTGTGAAGATAAGACTTTAATAGATCCTTGTTCTTTAAATAAAACCAGGTGCCCACTCACACCTGATGGTCATCCCATTGATTGAAATCACCTGACTCTAATTTCAAATTAACTGCTAAACCTAGAGGTTTAGATTAGTGGAGTCCAAACTCTTTAGAGATGGTTTTGTAACCTTTTCCAGCCTGATGAGTATCAACAACGCTTTTTCTGAGGTCCTCAGAAATCTCCTTTGTTTGTGCCATGATACACTTCCACAAACGTGCTGTGAAGATCAGACTTTGATAGATCCATGTTCTTTCATAAAACAGGGTGCCCACTCACACCTGATTGTCATCCCATTAATTGAAAACACCTGACTCTAATTTCACCTTCAAATTAACTGCTAATCCTAGAGGTTCACATCCCTTTGCCACTCACAGATATGTAATATTGGATCTCATCTCATCTCATCTCATTATCTCTAGCCGCTTTATCCTTCTACAGGGTCACAGGCAAGCTGGAGCCTATCCCAGCTGACTACGGGCGAAAGGCGGGGTACACCCTGGACAAGTCGCCAGGTCATCACAGGGCTGACACATAGACACAGACAACCATTCACACTCACATTCACACCTATGGTCAATTTAGAGTCACCAGTTAACCTAACCTGCATGTCTTTGGACTGTGGGGGAAACCGGAGCACCCGGAGGAAACCCACGCGGACACGGGGAGAACATGCAAACTCCGCACAGAAAGGCCCTCGCCGGCCCCGGGGCTCGAACCCAGGACCTTCTTGCTGTGAGGCGACAGCGCTAACCACTATGCCACCGTGCCGCCCAATATTGGATCATTTTCCTCAATAAATAAATGACCAAGTATAATGTTTTTCTCTCATTTGTTTACCTGGGTTCTCTTAATCTACTTTTAGGACTTGTATGAAAATCTGATGACATTTTAGGTCATATTTAGGCAGAAACATAGAAATTCTAAAAGGTTCACAAACTTTCAAGCACCACTGTATGCCCATGATAATCAAGATAGATAGAGATTGCCTCATCTTTGTATTACACTACCTATTTTGCACTACATTTACCTTTATTTTGTACTCTCCTGGGTGTTTTTGTTGCTTTTGCTTTTCTTTGCTTTTATTTTTGCACTATATTGCCTTTACTTTGTATTACTTCTTCCGCCTATTTATTTATTTTTAATTGGCATTCATGGTGGACAGCAAACTAAGTATTTCATTGTGCAAGTGGACCTGTCCTTACTATGCATATGACAAACATTTTGAACTCAGTAATAGAGTTCTCATAATAATTCCTGGCCAGGTAGAGAACTCAGTAATAATACCTGGCCAGACTTTTCATAATAAATTACATATTAAGTTAGATATACCTTCTTAAGTTATAAACTTCTTAAATAACATTTCAATAATCTTCAATAATCTTGCATGTCCTGCGATAAATAATAATGTTTATTTCATTAAACTAGCAGGAACATATATATTGGCTGTTCCTTGTTTCCGAGATTCATATTCCTTCAGGTAACTTATGATGATGCCTCTGGTGACTGGCAAGTCCAATTTTCGCATGAAACATTCTCCCACACAGTCTGCACTGGATATCTTGTGGTGAACATGGTAGAGTCTGTCTTATCTTTCTTCTTTTACATTTCTCTTCTATATTGTGGCGTCGGTCAGCTTCAAACAGCTCAGCAGCAGTTGCAGTTGTCTGCCGCCAGATTTTGTGATCTTGAGCAAGGTCTTCCAAGGACTACAGAGAGAGAGAAGAGGTTGAAGAAAGCATCTGTAAGAAATGCCATTGGCATGAATTTGATTAAGGTGGATCACAACTTGCTCGGGAGTGACCCACACACTTGATTCCGTAACATCCTCTGTGGCTCATGCAGTTTCAGGTCACAAAACTGCAGTGGACTGCTGCTTTTCATTGCACCTGCCTAGCCAGTCCACCTGGCATAGCCCTCCTCCACTGGTACAACTGCTTGTTCCACCATTGTTCCACCGTTGGGGTCTTGCATTTGGTCTGAGTCCTCATCTTTGACCTTACCACCAAGGGTGACCCTACCAGGAGTACAAGACTCCCGATGGCATTGCTCACAGAGTCACTGGACCGCTCAAGCCCTCCACCACGACAAGGAGCAACCATCAGAGGGAGCAGGAACATATTATGTGGCTGATGCTACATAATCCCCACCCCCAGACTGGAAATGGTAGGATGAGGACCAAAGTAGGGCTTCAGATTCACTACATTTACAGTGTCAGTGGAGTCATCAGGGAAATGGATTCTGTAATTCAGAGGTCCCAGCTTCTTCTCCACAGTACATGGTCTAGTCCACTTTGGTGCAAGTTTGGCAGTGAATCCCTTTGAGGCATCAGATAATGGATGGGTTTTGACCCACACCAGATTTCCTTGTGAGAACTCAAGATTCCTCCTTTTTAAGTTGCAATATTTTGCCTGTTTTTCTTGGGCCTTCTTGACATTTTCTGCTGCTTCTTTTTTCAGTTCCAGCTGTCTCTCCAAAAAAGTGTGTCTGGATGAGGTTGGTGAAGGAGCTTTAGGCAGGAGTTGTTCAAGAGAACCTTTGAGAGCACGTCCCAGATGCAGAATGGCTGGTGCAAAACCCATGGACTCCTGCCATGAGGAATTGATGGCAAACCAGAATTCATGGACCCATTTGACCCAGTTGTTGTGCCTTCCTGCAACATAGGATACAATCATCCTTTTGAGTGTGCAATTGACTCTCTTGGTCCAGTTTGTTTGTGGATGGTAGCTGGTGGTGAATTTGTTGGTCACTCTCCATGCTTTGCAAATGTCTTTTAGGAGACAGCTGGTGAACTGGCTTCCCCTGTCGGACAAGAGGTATTTGGGTGTGTCTCACCTGGTGAAGACCTCTTCTGTGAGAATTCTCACCAGCTTAGGTGTTTTGCTCTTATGCTCAGGGAAAAGCTCAGTCCATTTTGAGTAATAGTTCACAAGCATGACCTGTTTTTCTTGGGCCTCTTTAGCAGCAGTTGCAGTTGTCTGCCACCAGATTTTGTGATCTTAAGCAAGGTCTTCAGCTGCAAGGAAATGGGCCCATGATGTCAATACCCACCATGTCGCCAACATCTGAAACTTGCATTGACTGCATCAGACCACCAGGTTTGGCCTGAGATGGTTTATGCTGCTGGCAGACAGAGCACTCTCTGATGTGTTTCCAGGTGTCTTTGCGAATCTGGCCACCAGGCAACTTCCAGGAGGGTCTTCAAGCGCCCAAAGTGTCCCTCTAGTGAGTTATCATGTAATTACTGCAAGAATGTGATATGCAGGTCTTCTGGGACAACTAGTTGGTACTTGTACCCATCCTGAGCAACTGGCATTCTCCTTTACAGCAGTCCTTGGTGGTCAGTGAAGGTAATTTGGTTTAGAGGTAGAGAGTCAAGTGAAGGCATGTGTTCATGGACATCCTTAATGTAACTGTCTTTGGTTTGAGCAGCGGCAATTTCACCTTGAGAGTTCAGCAGATCAACAGACACTTTTGCAGTGCTACAGCACACTGCAGGGCTTGAGGTGGTTGGTGCAGCATCAGGAGCAGACTTAGGGATCCATGACAAGGCATCAGGAAGGGGACATTGAATGTGGTTACATTCAATGTTCCCTTCCTGTACTGGACAGTGAATGTGAAAGGCTGGAGTCTGAGGGCCCGGCGCACAAGGCGAGAAGAGGTCTTGGGAATGTGGAACACCCAGGACAGCAATGCATGATCCGTCACCACTTCAAACTCTACACCTTCAAGGAAAGGTTGCCATTTTTCCATGGCCCAGACAACAGCTAGACACTCCTTTTCTGAGATGGAGTAGTTCCATTCAGCTCCATTCAGCAGTCGGGATGCAAAGGCAATCACATGCTCACTCTCAGCATCTTCCTGGGTCAATACTGTGCCTAGACCTACATCACTGGCATCAGTGGAGACCTTAAAGGGCTTTGAAAGACCTGGGTGAGCAATGCAACATGATATCTGGAAGCGGTGCCTCTCCACAATATTTCTGCATGCAGTATTGCGGAAGCACTCTTCCGTATTATCTCCCAGGTCAGGATTCCAAAAGAAATCCTGACAGGCATTATTTATGTCATGCACACATTTGTCACGCACACTGTGTGAACTGTATGGGTTACTGGGGATTAATTCTATCTGCACCAGTGTCTATCACCTACAAACGGATGGCTTAGTGGAGTATTTTAATCAAACACTCAAAAACATAATTCAGAAATTTGTAAGTGAGGATGCACATAATTGGGATAAATGGCTCAAGCCCCTGTTATTTGCAGTATGAGAGGTCCCACAAGCCTCCACAGGTTCCTCACCATTTGAGTTATTATATGGGCGTAAGCCACGTGGCATTTTGGATGTGCTAAAGGAAAATTGAGAGGAGGGACCTTTGCCTAGCAAGAATGAAATTCAGTATGTTCTCGACCTGCATGCAAAATTCCACACACTCACGCACTTAACCCAGGAGAATTTATGGCAGGCACAAGAACATCAAATCCAGCTGTATGACAGGGGCAAGTGCCTTTGAAAGTTTACACCGGGACACAAAGTGCTCATATTATTGCCCACATCGAGCTCCAAATTAATTGTTGAGTGGCAGGGGCCCTTTCACTGGGCCAACTCACGGAGGTGTACAAGTTGCAAAAGGAATTTTTCGACATGTTCTCACCCATTATCGGCCACACCCACCACATGGAACACCATTTTGAGATGCCCCCATGGGTGGTGGTGGTGCATAGCCACCCTTACTGCTTACCCGAACACAAAAAAAGGTGGTTCAGGATGAACTCAAGGCCATGCTCAAACTGAGCATAATCAAGAAGTCCCACTGTGACTGGAACAGCCCAGTGGTCCTGGTTCCCAAGACCAACAGGTTGGTCTGATTCTGTGTGGACTATATAAAAGTTAACACGGTGTCTAAATTTGATGCATACCCAATGTCTCGCATTGATGAGTTGCGTGATTGGTTAGGCACTACTCGCTTTTACTTGACACTGGATTTAATGAAGGTATATTAGGAGATCCCCTTGACTCCACTATCCCAAGCTAAAATGGCCTTTTCCACACTGTTTGGATTACACCAATTTGTCACACTCCGTTTTGGGTTATTTGGAGTGCCTGCTATGGTCCAATGGCTCATGGACAAGATCCTCTGCCCTCATGCTGCCTATGCAGCCGCGTGCCTTGATGACAATCATTTATAGCCATGATTGTCTGAGGCATCTGGAACATCTTAGGGCCATCCTAGAGTCACTGAGGTATGCAGGTCTCACAGCTAACCCAAAAAAGTGTGCAATTGGTTGGGTGGAAGTATGGTATCTGGGTTTCCACTTGGGTCATGGGCAGGTGCAGCCCCAAATTAACAAGACTGTAGCAATTGCAGCCTGCCTGAGGCCCAATACCAAAAAGGAGGTGAGACAGTTCCTGGGACTGGCTGGCTAATATTGTAGGTTCATATCTAATTATTCGGACATCACCAGCCTGCTGACTGATCTCACTAAAAAGGGAGCACCAGATCTGGTCCAGTGGATGCAGCAGTGCCAACAGGCCTTCACCAGGGTAAAAGCTGCACTGTGTGGGGGGTCACTTTTACACTCCCCTGAATTCTCTCTCCCCTTTATTTCACAGAGAGATGCATTGGGGGCCATTCCGTCCCAGAAGGTGGAGGGCGAGGAGCGTCCCGTGCTGTACATCAGCCACAATCTCTCAATGCATGAGAGCAAGTACAGCACCATTGAAAAGGAGTGCCTGGCCATCAAGTGGGTAGTCCATGCACTCCAGTACTACCTGCTGGGGTGCCCTTTCCCCCTCTGTTTGGACCACGCGCCCCTCCAGTGGCTCCAACACATGAAAAATGCCAATGTGCGGATCACCCATTGGTATCTCGCCCTCCAGCCATTTAAGTTTGAGGTGGTCCACAGTCCAGGGGTGCAGATGGTGGTGATCAACTTCCTGTTCCTTCGGGCGGTGGGGGTTATGTGGTAGCAGGGGTGTGGCCAAGTATTAGTTTGTGAATGGAGGGTGGGGCCAGTAGCCTGGCAAGCCAGACTAAATGTGAATATTTAGTCTGGCCTCGATCCGTAGACATTTCTGAAGGGTGTAGGAGGAACAAACTGCTGTCTTTCAAACTGTCTCTGTGTGTATAGGCCAACGCTCTGACCAATCAGCTCAACAGTGACTGTGACGTAGTCAGAGCGACAGAAAGCAGTGGGGGAGACCTTGAAATAAATAATTTTTCAAAATGCGTATTAATTAATAAACAGGTTCTAGATATTAAGAAGTTTGGAGATAATGACCACAAGTTTGGAGTCTGTACCACATACTTAACATACACTCATTTTTTTCAAGGGTTTGCTTAAACTGTTTTTGAGACTTTTTATTTAGTGGTGTTTGGTGAAATAATTTCCCTTAAATTTAAAATAACGGGAAAATAAGAAACAATCAAAAAGTAATGTTTCAAAGCTGTTTATTAATTCTTTGTACTGCACAAACTAGCCCATCCTTTTGGCTATGAGCGGAGCCAGCTGGTAGATCAGACTTTTGCCATAGCTGGTCGGCAAAACAGCGAAAATGTCCTTCTTGAAAAGGATTGAGCGGAGAGCCTCTTCCTGTTCATGTTTCAACGAAAACTCCAAGTCTAAGTCTTCTAAAACTGATTCCAAAGCGGAGTCAAACGTGCGCTGTTCACTAGCCATAGCCATTTTTCCTGTTGTGCTTTCTCCAGCGTTGCGCAGCTTTGTCGTCACTCCTGCAAAAGCCCGGCCAAAGAATACAAACAAAAACCTTGCGTTGTGATTGGCGGGCACGATTTGATGCCCGGGGTGTTTTTGTTTATATGGTGCGAGGCTAGACCCACTCGCTAGGCAAAAATATTTTTAGCCGCTAGGCGGGTGGGTCTAGTTTACTAGGCTATGGGGCCAGGGAAGGTGAGTGGCTAGGTCATTACACTTGATGTCAATTAATGTGTGTGTGTGTGTGTGTGTGTGTGTGTGTGTGTGTGTGTTGCAGGGATGGTGGAGCATAAAAGGAGGGGGAGAGCAGAGAAGAGGTCTCTCCTGACCAGAACGTGTGTGTGTGTGTGTGTGTGTGTGTGTCTGTGTGTGAGCAGTGATTGATTTAAAGCTGAAAAGCAAAGAAAAATAAGGAAACTAAGAGAGTGTGTGAAATCAACTCCTGCCTGTCGTGCTTCTGTGCTTCACCCACATCAGGGATCTGTTACAGTAACATGAGGGCGCATTGTCTGACCAGAATGTGGATGAAAAGGTGTGCCTGGCCTATTTCCCTCTCTCTCCTCAGACTGCTCATTTTATGCTCTAAATTAGCATCTACCAGCAGCCCTGCATCCATAGTGAGAAAGTATCGGGAAGAGATGAAAAGTGAGTTAAACTATCAATTAGGAGAAGTAGTAGTTATCGATACTAACAAAGAATGCACATTTAAATTCCCTGTACTGGCCACCACAATTATGGGCAAAGATGGTGCCACAAGAGTGGCAGCTATTTGCAATAGCTCTGAGCGTGTTTATGTGTTTTTGTATGTTTTTGTACTTTTTTCGTGTTTCTTTCTGCACTAGTCTCAGTTGGAAGTGTGCACCTAGGGATGTACTACTCATGAGACTGTGCATTTGTATTTTTCTCTTTTCCTTTCTGGGGCTACTTAAATCAGCATCAGCAGACCCTTTCAGCCACGGCTCCATTGTTTACACTCGGGAGCAGCTGTTAGCACTGTGCAACACCAAGGTACTCCCCATGGAAAGACCAGTGATCCCCGCAGAATTAAGGAGAAGGAGATGCAGAGCTGGAATGAAGTGCCGGGAGAAGAAAAGATGGTATAAACCATGCATACTGTCTGTCATCATAGGAAACATGAGATTTCTCCCTAATACAATGGATGAGCTAATGGCGCTAACCAGGCTGCAGAGGGAGTACTGGGAGTGTAGCCTTATATGCTTCACAGAGACTTGGCTGAATGAACTCTCACTAGACTCACACATCACTCTGGATGGATTTCAACTAATGAGAGTGGACAGAAAAGCCAAGGAGAGCGGTAAGAGGAAAGGAGGGGGTATAGCGATGTTTGTGAATGACAGATGGTGTAGCCCGGGGCACATCAGGGTAAAGGAGCAGTACTGCAGTAAAAACATTGAACTGCTAGCGATTAGCATTCGGCCATATTACCTCCCGAGGGAATTCTCGCACGTTATTGCGATAACTGTGTACATCCCCCCGGCGGCCGATGCTGCTGCAGCCTGTGAGCTCTTACACACTGTAGTGTCAAAGCTTCAGGCATCGCACCCCCAGTCCCTGCTCCTAATCTCTGGTGACTTTAATCATGCTTCCCTGTCCTCCAACCTTCACTCAGTATGTGAAATGCCACACCAGAGACAATAGAATTTTGGATTTAATGTATGTGAACACCAAGGATGCATATAGCTCATCACCCCTCCCCCCGCTGGGCCGTTCTGACCACAATCTGGTTCACTTGTCCCCTACATACATACCTATGGTGAATAAACAACCACCCACCAAGAGGTATGTAAGGAGCTGGTCTGAGGAGACCAGTATGGCACCGAGGGACTGCTTTGACACCACGGACTGGGATGTGTTGTGTGAACCTCAAGGGGATGACATTGATAGCCTGACAACCTGCATCATGGATTACATTAATTTCAGTGTTGAAAACACTGTGCCTATCAGGAAGGTACGATGTTTTCCCAACAATAAACCCTGGGTGACCTCTGAACTAAAAGTCCTATTAAACGAGAAGAAGAGGTTTTTTTTTAAATCTGGCGATAAGGAGGAGATGAGGAGAGTGCAGAGGGAGCTGAAGAGGGGGATAAGGAGAGGCAAGGACAGCTACAGGAGGAAGCTGGAGGAGTGCCTCAAGGGGAGCAATGCCTGAGAGGTATGCAGAGGCCTGAAAACCATCTCTGACCACACAAAGGACAGTGGGAGGGGCCCTGTATCTGGGGGCCAGGACTGGGCAAATAAGTTGAATATCTTTTTCAACAGATTTGACTCTGCCACCCGACCCTCCCCCACTCACCATAGTCCTGATCTATCTGTGATATCACTCCAACCCCCCATAATACCCCTGACACCAACAGCTCCCTCCTCACACCACATCACCCCCCTCCACTCCCTGCCAGACCAATCCACACACTCCACCCCCAACCTCACTCTACAGGAGTCACACCTTGGCTACACCCCTCACCTCTCCATAACAGCTGATCAGGTGTTGAAGGAGCTGAGGAGGATCAAGACGAGGAAAGCTGCTGGCCCTGATGGTATCAACTCCAGACTGCTTAAGGACTGTGCAGATCAGCTCTGTGGGATACTTCTGTACATCTTCAACCTGAGCCTCAGTCTGGAGAGATTTCCACTTCTGTGGAAAACATCATGTGTGGTTCCAGTTCCCAAGACTGCGCACCCCAGGGAGCTCAACCACTTTAGGTCAGTAGCTTTAACATCTCACCTGATGAAGATCATGGAGAGGATTGTTCTCTCCCACCTCTGACACCTGGTGAACAGTGAGATGGACCCCCTGCAGTTCGCATATCGACTGGGCATTGGTGTGGATGATGCTGTCATCTACCTGCTACACCGGAAACTTTTACACCTGGAGGGCACTGGGAGCACTGTGAGAGTCATGTTCTTTGACTTCTCCAGTGCTTTCAGCACAATCCAGCCATCACTGCTTAGGGGGAAGCTGGAGGGAGCTGGTGTTGACTGCCACCAGGCTGCATGGATCATCGACTACCTCATTAACAGACCGCAGTATGTGAGGCTCCGTGACTTTGTGTCTGATGTGGTAGTCTGCAGCATGGGGGCTCCACAGGGTACAGTGCTCTCTCCTTTCCTCTTTACACTTTACACATCTGACTTCAGCTACAACACAGACAGCTGCCACCTCCAGAAGTTCTCAGATGATACAGCCATTGTTGGACGTGTGTCAGAGGGGGATGATCTGGAGTACAGAGAGGTCATCACCAACTTTGTCGCCTGGTGTGAACTGAACCACCTGCCCATCAACGCCAGCAAGACAAAGGAGGTGGTGATGGAGTTCAGAAGGACGGCTCCTCAAATTGCACCAGTGAACATCCAGGGTTTGGACATTGAGATCGTGGAGGAGTACAAATACCTGGGTGTTCACCTCAACAACAAACTGGACTGGACAAACAACACAGATGTCCTGTCCAAGAAGAGCCAAAGTCATCTCCACCTGTTGAGAAGACTGAGGCCTTTTCGTGTGTGCAGGACACTGCTTAGGACTTTTTATGACTCTGTGGTGGCATCAGTGATTTTCTACGCTGTGGTCTGCTGGGGCTGTGGAAGTTCAGAGAGGGACACGAAGAAACTTAATAAACTGGTCAGAAGGGCTGGCTCAGTCTTGGACTGTCCTCTGGACTCCATTGAGAAAGTGGGTGAGAGGAGGATGTTAACCAAGCTGACATCAATCATGGATAACCCCTTTCACCCCCTACATGAGGCTGTGGGGGCCTTAAGCAGCTCTTTAAGTAGTAGACTCTTCTTACACCCATGGTGTAAGAAGAAGAGATACTGCAGGTCATTCATACCTACTGCTGTCAGACTGTATAACACCCATAACTTGTAATGTAGCACCAATAACCTGTTTGTCGTTATACAACCCCGATTCCAAAAAGGTTGGGACAAAGTACAAATTGTAAATAAAAATGGAATGCAATGATGTGGAAGTTTCAAGATTCCAGATTTTATTCCGAATAGAACATAGATGACATATCAAATGTTTAAACTGAGAAAATGTATCATTTAAAGAGAAAAATTAGGTGATTTTAAATTTCATGACAACAACGCATCTCAAAAAATTTGGGACAAGGCCATGTTTACCACTGTGAGACATCCCCTTTTCTCTTTACAACAATCTGTAAACATCTGGGGACTGAGGAGACAAGTTGCTCAAGTTTAGGGATGGGAATGTTAACCCATTCTTGTCTAATGTAGGATTCTAGTTGCTCAACTGTCTTAGGTCTTTTTTGCTGTATCTTCCGTTTTATGATGCACCAAATGTTTTCTATGGGTGAAAGATCTGGACTGCAGGCTGGCCAGTTCAGTACCCGGACCCTTCTTCTATGCAGCCATGATGCTGTAATTGGTGCAGTATGTGGTTTGGCATTGTCATGTTGGAAAATGCAAGGTCTTCCCTGAAAGAGACGTTGTCTGGATGGGAGCATATGTTGCTCAAGAACCTGGATATACCTTTCAGCATTGATGGTGTCTTTCCAGATGTGTAAGCTGCCCATGCCACACGCACTAATGCAACCCCATACCATCAGAGATGCAGGCTTCTGAACTGAGCACTGATGACAACTTGGGTCGTCCTTCTCCTCTTTAGTCCGAATGACACGGCGTCCCTGATTTCCATAAAGAACTTCAAATTTTGATTCGTCTGACCACAGAACAGTTTTCCACTTTGCCACAGTCCATTTTAAATGAGCCTTGGCCCAGAGAAGACATCTGCGCTTCTGGATCATGTTTAGATACGGCATCTTCTTTGAACTATAGAGTTTTAGCTGGCAACGGCGGATGGCATGGTGAATTGTGTTCACAGATAATGTTCTCTGGAAATATTCCTGAGCCCATTTTGTGATTTCCAATACAGAAGCATGCCTGTATGTGATGCAGTGCCATCTAAGGGCCCGAAGATCACAGGCACCCAGTATGGTTTTCTGGCCTTGACCCTTATGCACAGAGATTCTTCCAGATTCTCTGAATCTTTTGATGATATTATGCACTGTAGATGATATGTTTAAACTCTTTGCAATTTTACACTGTCGAACTCTTTTCTGATATTGCTCCACTATTTGTCGGCGCAGAATTAGGGGGATTGGTGATCCTCTTCCCATCTTTACTTCTGAGAGCCGCTGCCACTCCAAAATGCTATTTTTATACCCAGTCATGTTAATGACCTATTGCCAATTGACCTGATGAGTTGCAATTTGGTCCTCCAGCTGTTCCTTTTTTTGGACCTTTAACTTTTCCAGCCTCTAATTGCCCCTGTCCCAACTTTTTTGAGATGCGTTGCTGTCATGAAATTTCAAATGAGCCAATATTTTTGGCATGAAATTTCAAAATGTCTCACTTTCGACATTTGATATGTTGTCTATGTTCTATTGTGAATACAATATCAGTTTTTGAGATTTGTAAATTATTGCATTCCATTTTTATTTACAATTTGTACTTTGTCCCAACTTTTTTGGAATCAGGGTTGTATTTGCACTACTTCACCACTACTACCGCTGCCATCTCTCATCAGAGCAATTATAATGTGCAGTAATATAAGTCTTAGACTATTTTTATACATACTTATATTATACAGAGTCTACCTGTAATGTGCAATTTTTTTCCGAGCCTCTCAATAAGGCAATATTTCTATACTTTTTCAGGGTAGATAATGCAAATAGTCCTCTGTATTTAGTCATTCGTTTGTCTAATTTTTATTTCAGTTTTATTTTGTTATCTGTATGACATTTTCTTGCAACTGTAACACGTGAATTTCCCTGATATGGGATCAATAAAGTGAATCTAATCTAATCTAATCTAATCTAATCTAATCTAATCTAATCTAATCTAATCTAATCTAATCTAATCTAATCTAACAACTGTAAAAATATCTGCTTGAGTTGTCACCAAATTAACTTCATTGGTTCATAAAAACACACATTCATAAATGAAATGCTTAGATTTATTTAAGTGCCATTTGTGTGGTGAAAAGAAATGGATAGAGAGAGAAATAGAAGCCCACAGGTCAGAGTCTTTCAGTCCAAACACCGTAGAAGCAGCATAACCAAAACATGCCACAACCAATACACTTCAGTCAATTAAATAATACAAAAACTCTGATTGTTATCAAAGTCCCCCCCCCCAAAAAAAAATAGTAATCCACAGCACAAGTCCAAGAACATGGGAAGACAGTCTTTAAAAAAAACTCCCACAAGCAAAAAAAGAGGAAAAGCCTTGATCTCACCTCCTTGGAACACTTGTTGATTTTGCAAAATCTGGCAATATTCCAACATCAGGAGTGATGAGTAAAGCGTAATCCACAATTCTTCTGGTGATCAACAAAACAAAAAATTAATCCAGAATTTTTAATCCAGAATTTTAAGAGATCAGGAGGATTTCAGGAAGTGCAGTACTGGCATCATCTACCCCAGTGGCGGCTGGTAGTCTTTCAAACAGGGGAGGCTGGTTGGTTACGATATTTCCAGATTTTAAAAGAAAAAAGAAAAAACACATCAATTTTGCCCATACTCTTGCCTCTGATCTGGCTGATTGTTGGCAGGGTCACAAACTGTGAAATAACAGGTTCTTTTGGCCCATTAGTCTACTGTCCAATATACATGATGGTGGTGTTGGGGGGGTATATTTTAACATTTTATATTTTAAAATTGTGGCATGTTGTTTAAAAATTGATCATTATTGAAAGCAGCTCTTTGTCAGGAACCTCAGCAGTAACAGCAGAGTGTTCTGAAATAGGCACAAGCACTGACCTTGGGGAGCCAAACATAGAGCTGGGTGCCACACATTTCATTCAATGACACTTTCCCTATATTTTACTTATTTTGACTGAGAAATGTTTTATTGACAATTTTGATAACCCTTCACTTTTAATCCAGGTCTGTCGTGTGAAATGTTCTTGGCTGTGTTTTTGTTTAAAAATGTTTTCCAAATTGTAGCTGTGTTTAATTCATATCCAGATAAATATATATTCCAATATATATTTTAAAATCACTTGCTGATCACTTGCTGATCACTTGTTGTTAGCCAATTCACTTTCTCATACCAGGAGAGCTGAAAGGAACGAGTATTATTCCTTACCTTTTTCACCAAGTCAATTTGAGGCGTTGGTCTACCCTGCTTTTTAATTTTAATTTTTTCCTTGAAAGGAAGACTGGCAAATGGCTTCGCCAAAATTAAATCAGCAATGCTTGTCATCCGTGCGCAGCTTTCTTGCTAGCTGACTAGCCCCCTCAAGTTCAAGTTCAGTCACTCAAACAAAATGAAATTTCTGGAACTAAGATAGCAAACTTGACAACACTATATTTACACTTTATTTACAATGAAAATATATACAAACTAAAAAAGCTGGTAGAAACCGTATGTAATGAATGAAATCAAAATGTAAGCTGATCTCTTACAATACACCACAGCACTTGTGAATCCGCATGGGATTGAACTGAAATTCACCGCTGCCTGTCTATATTTGAAACGAGCTGTCAATCAAAGAAAATATCCAGCCGCTTTCACCAATCACCAGTCTCCTCGCGGAAAGCTTTGTCATGTCCCTCCCACTGTGAGGCTCGGAGTCCGTGGGCGGGCATTTTCGCAGTATTTGTCCAATAACCGTCTTGCATTTTGAGATTGAAAAGTGCATAGCTCCCAAATGCCATTGAAGTCCACTGAGGCTGGGAGTCCGTGGGACTCCGTGGGGCGGGCGTTTTCGCAGTATTTGTCCAATAATCGTCTTGCATTTTGAGATTGAAAGCGCATAGCTCCATTGAAGTCCACTGAAGCTGGGCTGCATCGTGCTGTCACGAGGGGGAAAAACTCACGCACACATTAGGCGAACTGGGGAAAGTTATAAGGGAATGATTTTGCACTGTAGTTGGGTTGAGCACATACCAGTATATTTCTATGATTCTGGATCTGAAATAGCAATGTTATAAGGTCAGCTATAACATAAGCCTAGTGCAATTCATCCTACATGATGTTCATCATTTTTAGAGGAGGCTGAGCCTCCCTTGTTGTCTTAGAGCAATCGCCTGTGATCTATCCCCATTTGTTTATTCATTCATTCTTTTCTACATCCCATTTCAAAAGTAAACATGTGACTCTAAAGGGGCACAGCCATAGGACAGAGACAGAGAAGATGTGTGCATGTGACAGTGAGAAGGTGAGTGACAATGAGGAACCCTATCATCTCCCTAAGCTCATACCAGCCCTGAGTCAGTGATCTCCGCTCATGATAATCAAGATAGAGAATTAGAGAGGTAGAGAACTCAATAATAATACCTGGCCAGTTTTTTTCATAAAAAAATGCATATTAAAGTTAGATATAACTTCTTAAGTTATAAACTTCTTAAATAACATTATCTTCAATAATCTTGCATGTCCTGCTATAAATAATAATGCTTATTTCATTAAACTAGCAGGAACATTATGTGGCTGATGCTACAAGTTCCCCTTATTGCTTTCATTCAGAACAAAAGTTGTACTTTGGGTTGGTTTAAAATAAATTGAGTGGGTTGTAGTGTAGTTGTAGTGTAGTATTTTTTGCCAGGTTTTAGTTTGGGTCAGGTTACAGGGAATTGTGAAGGTTGTAATTTGGGTAAGTTTACAGTGAATTGAGCAGGTTGTAGTTCTGATCATTTTATACTGAATTGTGTGGGTTGTAGTTTCAGTATGTTTATAGTAGTTGGTTGTAATTTGGGCAAATGTATAGTGAATTGGGTGGGTTGTAGCTTGTGTCAGTTTCACTGAAAGGGGTGCTTTGTAGTTTGGGTTATTTAACAGTGAACTGGGCAGGTTATAAGTGGGTTTATTTGGAGTGAATGGGGGATAGTTTGGATCAGTTTGTCACGTATTGGCCAGGTTGGAGTGTGACTCATTTTAGAGTGAATTGAGTAGGTTGTAGTTTGGGTTACTTTACAGTGAACTGGCCAAGATGTTGTCCAGGTCAGTTTATAGAGATTTTGGCAAGTTGGAGTCAAGTTTGGTTTATAGTGAATTGCATGCATTGTAGTTTGGGTCACAAGTAAACTGGTTGGGCTGGTTTGTAGAAGGTTTGATGCCACTTTCTTGCCAGAAAATCTCTTCCACAAAGTAGGATTACAAAGGTAGCCTAGGAGTTTGATTTGGCCAACCAAAAATATGCTAATAAACAAAATTTCAACATACTTTGTCAAACTTTTAACATTATCTAGGTAACTGTTTTCACTTGTTTTGTGGAGTACCCCTTATAAGAAAAATCAGGATTGTCTTGGCTGGTTAACACCATCTAACCATTTCCCCCCTTTGTGTCTAGAACACAAGGCTCATCATCATGGATGTTTTTAATAAATGCTGGCAAAAACTTTAGTTGCTAAATATTTAATTGATAAGTAGTCAGTACAATTTAGAAATTAAGGTATGATTTAACCCCAAAATACAACATACCTAACATAAAATAATGACTACAAATCCATGTGTTGGTGCCTGGATTCTAGCAGTTTCTGTGAATTGTGACAATCCATTTGATCCACCTTTGTGTACCTTTTGGCAGTCTAGAAAAAGATAGCTCCAATTTCCTGTTGAATCTATGCAGTCAATCATATAAAAGCTTGTTCCCATTTTAGATGTGTTTTCATGGTAATACTAACACTGAGTAGTCTTTTATCCACATAGCAATGTCTGCATATGGTGACATCACATTCATACACACTGCAGTGAATTGAGCATGTTGTTGTTTGGGTTTGTTTTGAATGAATTGGGCAGGTTATATTGTGTCTGTTTATATCAGAGTTGCTCCAGTTACCAGTAATTTACTGTTCCCAGTAAATTTAACATTTGAAACAGTACAGTATCCTCATCTCATTCTCATCTCATTATCTCTAGCCACTTTATCCTGTTCTACAGGGTCACAGGCAAGCTGGAGCCTATCCCAGCTGACTACGGACGAAAGGCGGGGTACACCCTGGACAAGTCGCCAGGTCATCACAGGGCTGACACATAGACACAGACAACCATTCACACCTATGGTCAATTTAGAGTCACCAGTTAACCTAACCTGCATGTCTTTGGACTGTGGGGGAAACCGGAGCACCCGGAGGAAACCCATGCGGACACGGGGAGAACATGCAAACTCCGCACAGAAAGGCCCTTGCTGGCCATGGGGCTCGAACCCGGACCTTCTTGCTGGGAGGCGACAGCGCTAACCACTACACCACCGTGCCGCCTACGCTATCCTCATTTCACAAAATTTGGTAGTTAACATTACTGCATTTCACCACTTCTTTCACTGTCCTTTGAAATGCACTTTTAAGACTTTGCTCTTTCACCCACCCTTTAACACTAAACTGGCAGCTTGTAGGTGTGATGTATGTCTAACACTAAGAGTGGAAGAGCTCGCCATCTGACCAGTGACCATGCCATACCACTTTGAGTTATCTATCCAAGTTTGTGAAGATGCTATGGATTTGGCAACTGCTGAACAAACTAGTGACAGATTGCTGATACTGGTCAAGAAACAAGGCTCTCTGATCAAGATCTGGCAAAATTTTCTTTTAGGACAAATGATAGTGGAGAGATGGAGTCTCCTTCTACCCCTTTGTGCAAACAGTGCCTCAAGATGTGGTGGAGGAGGCAATACATCTAACCTGATGAAACATTTACTTCACATCCATCCCAAATTGTATTTCAAAAATTACAGGAATATAAGATGCACATGATCATATGAATTGAAAATAAGATTGTCTAAATAATAGATACTGAACTTTGTCCATGTGTAGCTTATTCACAATATTTCCCATCCTGAATCTAGCTAACAGACTAACCAACATATAATGTAAGTTTAGTCAACCTAATATTACATAGGGCTAGCTGTGATGATTGCACTAAGGCTCACCATTTGTCTTCTTAGGCTGTGTCCCCACATCAATACATTTTAGTTTTAAAACACATTACTTTTGCTAGGTTTACGCCTGGCATTCATACTCATCCAAAGTTTTAGAGTCCCAAAAACAGAGACTTTTGGAAAAGTTTCTGGTCCCATTTTAATTTGAAAACTCAGGGGTAGCATTTTAGTGGAAAGAGAAGTAAACAGAAACTTTTGGAAATGATGACGCAGACATTCAACTTCATTTCCTGATTGGGTCTTATCAGTCATGACCTATCCTTCCCTGATTCATTATGCTCTGATCCATTTCCTGGTAAAAAATGGAAGGCCTTAGCAGTATTTACTGACACGTGCATACCCAGTGTAGTGAATGGTCATGTGATGTGTGTTTTCAGGCATGTTAGTATGGATGGAGATAGTTTTCATTTTAAAACTAATATGCATTAGTGTGGACATAGCCTTAGCCTACTTTGCAGTCTATTCCTTAATGAATTAATGAACGAAAGAACAAGACTATAGAAATAACCTTAGTCAGATGTTTGTAAAATTAGTCTACTTATAAATCTTTCTTTCTACACCCATCACCCAAAAACAGACAGAAACAGGAAGTCAAAATTTTCATTCATTTTATGCAGTGTTTCAACAATACAACTTCTGATGTTGATTAATTTCATCAGTTCACATATCTATCTATCTATCTATCTATCTATCTATCTATCTATCTATCTATCTATCTATCTATCTATCTATCTATCTATCTATCTATCTATCTATCACACTGGTACCAAACTAGCACTCTTACCATTCTGCTAGGTACTGTACTAAATCCAAAATTTTGGGACAAAACCAATTTTAATTTGTACTGAATTGAGTAGATCTTAGTTTGGGACAGTGTATAGTGAATTTGTGTGTGTGCGTGGTATGTGTGTGTGCATACACACACAATTCAAGACCACTTCAATTTTTTTTTTCTTAAGTCAGCACCTCTATGCATTGCAGCCATTTCATTGCAATGTCTGTGCTGGAATTACAACACAAGCACACCTCATTTTATTTAATGAGGTACTGATTAGGTGATCACCTGAATCAATCTTATTTAAAGAGGAAACATATAAACACTGCAGTGATCATTACCATCCTTTTGCAAAAGGATCAGTTTGGATGGCAAACACAGTGCTAGAAGTACCTTAAATTTAATTGGAATACAAAAATCTCTTTTCATCATGCCAAAAGAGTTAAAAAGAAAAGTTTTGATTAAGAAAAATAAGGGTTAAATTCTGGCTTTACTGGCAGAGGGATACAGTGAGTGTCAGGTTGCTTCCATCCCCAAAATTTCACAGAAGGCAGTTCATGAGAACAAGGTCAAGCAGCAGACACTGGGACAAAGTTACAGACTGGCAGAGTGTGAAATGACACTCCACTGACCAGGATGATCATCAACTCATTAGAAGATCACTCAACAACTGTAGCATGACATCAAGTGGCCTACAAAAAGACTGCCATATAGCAGTTGGGGTTAAGTGCACAGTAAGGATGGTTCGAAACAGGCTCCTATGGGTGGGGTTGCAGGTATGTGAAGCTAGAAAAAGCCTTTCATCAATGAGAAACAAAGAAGAGTCATGCTGAGGTTTATGAAAGACCATAAGGATTTTTGTGCCAGGAGTGGCAGAAAGTCACCCAAGAGTAATGGCAAAGACTGGGGTAGAGCATGCCAAGATGCATGAAAGCTGTGATTCAATGTGAGGGTGATTCCACCAAATATTGATTTCTGAACTCATCCTAAGTTCAAACATTAGTATAGTGGTGTTTAAAATTCAATATGATCTTGATTTTTATGCATTATTCAAGGTCTGAAAACACTTCATCTTTTTTGTTATTTTGACAAGTTGTCATTTTCTGCATGCGTCCTGGGTAAGATGTTAAATTACATCTGGCAGTGAGGCCTCTGCTTGGGAGTTTAGAGGTTCTGAGGAGAATGTTACTACCACTTTAATCACTGCTGTGCTGGGTCACCCTTGGGCAAGGCATAGTACCCATAAGCCTCCCTCTGCTGGCGTTACAGCAGTCCATCTATGGGTAAATAGTGAAGCCATGGCAGCAGGTGGTGGATCTCTGGCCTGGGCACCTAAGAAATCTTCACAGTAGTGTTCAGCTGGAATTTCATCAGTCACAACTGACACTGTGGGGCAGTCACTCCATTGACCATGATGTTAGGATTCTTTTCCTGGCTCTGGATCCATCAATTGAGTGTCCCAGAGAGTGGGAAAAGTACCAGCACAATGCTTTTCCTACTTTAAAACTCCTGTGTAGGCCTAACTGCCAACCTAAAGTTGCAAAGCGACAGGCTCTCTTGTGGTGCCAGCAGGTCTGAGAAACTGGAAACTGATAACAAGGACTTGCATTTGTGCGGTCCAGGAGTGATGGTCATGGATCACTGAGGATGACAGTGGACCATGGTTTTTCCTGGATGACCAGGCAGCCCTATTTAGGGATGCCCTGCCTGCCTCAGTCTGAGGACGCCTCTAGAAAAGGTGAGGTAAAAAAAAGGCTCATCCATTCTTTTAGCCTGGCTGGCTGCCCATGGTCAGCAGGTGCTCCAACTCAGTGGGCACAAAAGCAAAAGCGTCACGGGCCAGCCAGGAACATCTAGGTCCTAATCCGATATTTCACTCCATTCCCTGTTTTTTCCCTGAGCCTTCCCCATGCTGCAGCCAGCACACCTGTCTCTCATCAGCTCATCCATGACTATTTCATATCGCTCGGATATTCATTCAGTGCCAGATTGTCTTTGCCTCAGGATATAGTCGTTCACCCTTCCCCCCCCCCGTTTTTTGCATTCTATTATGTTGTTACTTTGCTGCATGCTATGTAATATTTTGCTCTTCTGTGAATATTTTGATCTTTATATTGGGACTGTGAACGTGATTTTTTCCTAACGCGGAAACTCTTTGAACTTTGGAACTTTTGAACTGTGTTCTTTGAACTAAGAGCTCTTTCCCATTGTGGGGCTGAGTTTCTGAACTCTATTATGCTTTTTCCCTGTTGCTCGTTTGGCAGCCAATCTATAATCTCCATTTTTCCTGCATTTCTCCTGTCAGCTCCTCCCCTCCACTCCTTCACCACTCAGATTAAGACCTGCCTTCTCGCTCCAAGTTTGTATGAGTCTGCTTTTGGGTCTAGTCTACTCCTATTGCTGTTTGGCCATGACAGAACAGTCCTGCCAGAGGAATGGACCCAGCAGACTTACCGTAGAAACAGTTAGAGTTGCTTTGACCAAACAAGGCTCTATTCTGGGTTATTACCAGCAGGAGACTGCAGCTGTCCATCAGAGCTTAGCATCCATCACAGACACTTTACAGAAACTCTCCTCTCAGGTGGACAGTCTTCAGATTGTCATCTCCAGTCAATCACCATCTGCACCAGTCAGCTTGTCCATTACTCCAACAATCATTCCAGTTCCATAGCCCCTCAGAGAGCCATGTCTGCCTGCCCCACAGACTTATGATGGGGAGCATGGGACTTGTTGCTCATTCCTATCCCAGTGCTCCTTGTTGATGGAACTCCAGGCCTCTGCTTTCCCTTCTGAGAACTCTTGAGTCACCTATGTCATCACACTTCTGACTGGATGGGCTCAGGAGTGGGGAACAGCTGTCTGGGATGATGGGGCCCCTTGCTGTGCAAGTTTTAAGGAATTCTCTGAGGAGATGCAAAAGGTTTTCAATTGCTCACCCAAGGGCAAGGAGTCAGTGAGGTGACTAATGGGGCTCAAGCAAGGCAGCTGGCCAGTTTATGACTATGCTATTGAGTTTTGTACCTTGGCTGCAACTGTGGACTGGAATGCCAGTGCCTTGTTTGATGCATTTTTTCATGGACTAAACAACTCGATATTGGATGAAATCACCCCTCATGACCTCTCTGAGACTTTGGATGGCTTTGTGGACCTAGCTGGTCAGGTGGATACCCAGTTACACACATGGTGTGTAAGAAGGACTCTCAGGTTCAAACTAAAGGATATTGCTTCCTCGCCTGAGGCCACTGCTTCCCCTGAACCAGAGCCCATGCAGCTAGGCAGAACCCAAATCACCCCCGAGGACAGAAGGTGCCACTGTGAGACCAGGTCCTGCTTCTACTGTGGCAAATCCTGACATTTTGTATCTCATTGTCCATTAAAAGGGCCTGCCCACCAGTAGCAGCAGGGATATGGGTGGGTGTACTGACACAGTCTTCCCCTGCTGAGAGGCCAGTGGTTCCTGCCAAGATCATCTTTCAGAACAGGTGTTACCCGGTAAAGGCACTCATTGACTCTGGGGCAGATGAAAGCTTCATTAGAACCTCCTTTTCAGAAGAGCTGGGGGTCAACCTATGGAAGTTAGATTACCCTCTAACTACCAGTGCAATCAATGGCACTGAACTCAGTCTTGTCTCCCACATCACAGAGCCACTCACACTTAAGATCTTGGGGGAACTATGTGGAGTCTATTTCTTTTTTTGCTATGAATAATTATCATTCTTGGTTGCACTTGCATAATCCCCACCTGAATTGGAGTAATAGTACAGTCTTCTCTTGGAGCACCTGCTGCTTGGCCACCCACCTGTCCTCTGCCAAGATTCCCCTCACCTCCCAAATCTCCAGACCTGAGGATTACATTGACCTTTCCAACATCCCTGTGGAATACCGGGATCTTACTTAGGTGTTCAGTAAAGCCTGGGCCACCTCCCTTCCTCCTCATCGACCTTACAATTGTGCTATCAACCTGCTTCCTGGTACTACTCCCCCCAAGAGTCACATTTATTCCCTCTCTCCCCTGAGGGAGAGACCATGGACAAGTATATATCAGGGTCCCTTGCAGCCAGCATCATTTGTCCCTCATCATCTCCAGTGGGAGTTGATGTCTTTTTTCTTGTCAAGAAGGACAAGTCTCTCAGACCATGCATTGATTATCAAGGCTTAAATGAGAACACCATCAAGAACTGTTACCCACTTCCTCTCATGTCCATGGCCTTTGAGCTGCTGCAGGGGGCCCAATTTTTTTCCAAGCTGGATCTCCACAACATCTATCACCTGGTATGCATTAGGGAGAGGGACGAGTGGAAGACAGCCTTTAATACACCCACCGGTCACTATGAATACTTAGTCTTACCTTTTGGCCTCACTAACACACCAGCAGTCTTCCAAGCACTGATTAATGGCGTCTTATGGGATTTTATCAACCAGTTTATCTTCGTGTACCTCAATGACAACTTGATCTTCTCTCCCACGCTTGAAGCTCACCGTTCCCACGTCAGACAGGTTCTGCAGCGGCTACTAGAAAATCAGCTTTAAGCTAAAAAAGAGAAATGCGAGTTCCATTAGCCCACAATCTCCTTTCTGGGTTTCATCATCTCCCCTGGTAAGGTCCAAGTAGACCCAGACAAGGTCAAGGCAGTCTCCGACTGGCCCACTCCCTCCTCTCACAAGGATCTACAATGCTTCCTGAGGTTTGCAAATTTTTATCAGAGGTTTATCAGGAATTATAGCTCCATTGCTGCCTGTCTTACAGAGCTCACATCTTCCAAGCTCCACTTTCTCTGGAACAACCACGCTGAGAATGCTTTCACATCCTTCAAAGCCAAGTTTTCCACTGCTCCCATCCTTATTGTCCCAGACCCTACAGCTCAGTTCCTGCTTGAGGTGGATGCCTCTGACACGGGAGTGGGGGCAGTCCTGTCCCAGAGATCATTTAAAGTAATACACAGAACCTTTATTTTTAAATACATTTCTGAGTGGATAGTATCTCCATCCTTGAATCTTGTATGCTGCATAAATGGGAATTAAAAATAAATATATATTTTTGAGAGTTAAAATCGACTGGAAAGTTAACATTTGAGCTGCCCCGCTGAGCTAGCCATGCCTGAATCTGTGACATCACTGTGGTAACTGGTTTTAAGGCCAAGGCCTTTTACAGCTATAGACCAAAGTCATATAAATAAAAAAATTATGGTGAAAGTAAGAAATACTGTTACTGACTTGCTCAATTAAGATTGATTTGACTTCATTGATTGTGGGTTGACTCTCATTAAAATAGGATAGGTGTTATAACTTATGCAACATACATGTACATGCATGCATTTTCACTGATAAAATGTAAAAGGCTAATTAAATAATCAGATGAACTGAGACAATCACATTCTGAAGCAAACTAAATAATCTTATACCAGTAACAAACACACAATACAAGTTACATGTATTATGTAACTTGTAATTACATGTATTTAGAAAAGAAGAATTGGGATGATCAGAGAGACAAGGAAAGCAGGCGGTTAAACAGAGAGAGATGAGACAGAAGGCAAAAAGAGCGGTAGCGAAGGTGAAAGCAGATGCATACCAGGAGTAGTATGAAAGACTGGAGACCAAAGAAGGAGAGAAAGACCTGCACAGACTAGCTAGGCAGAGAAACAGGGAAGCGAGGGATGTACAGCAGGTAAGAGTGATGAAAGATGTAAATGGAAATGTGCTGACCAACAAAGAGAGTGTATTAAAGAGAGGGAGTTTTTCCTTGCCACCGTCGCCACAGGCTTGCTCATTGGGGATAGATTAGGGATAAAATTAGCTCATGTTTTAAGTCGTTCAAATTCTGTAAAGCTGCTTTGCGACAATGTTTATTGTTAAAAGCACTATACAAATAAACTTGATTTGATTTGATTTGATATTAAGAAGGTGGAAAGAATACTTTGAGGATTTATAGTCAGGAAGCAGAGTTGGTTAGTAAGGATGAGGTGAGGGCAGCCATGAAAAGAATGAAGACTGGGAAAGCAGTTGGACCAGATGGTATTCCGATTGAGGCTTGGAGATGTTTGGGTGAGACGTCTGTGGAGTTCCTAACGAGATTGTTTGTTTAATAAGATCCGAGAGAATTAGGAAATGCCAAATGAATGGAGAACAAGTGTGCTAGTCCCAATATACAAGAATAAGGGAGATGTACAGAGCTGCAGTAATTACAAAGGAATAAAATTGATGAGCCACACCATGAAGCTATGGGAAAGGGTATTGGAGGTGAGATTGAGAAGAGAGGTAGCAATCTGTGAACAGCAGTACAGGTTTATGCCAAGGAAGAGTACATCAGATGCAATTTTTGCTTTAAGAAATGTTAATGGAGAAGTATAGGGAAGGCCAGAGAAAGGTACATTGTGTGTTTGTAGACCTGGAGAAGGCATATGATAGAGTGCCGAGAGATGAGTTATGGTATTGTATGAGAAAGAGTGGAGTGAATGAGAAGTATATTAGAGTGGTGCAAGGCATGTATGAGAACAGTGAAACAGCAGTGAGGTGTGCAGTTGGAACAACTGAATGGTTCAAGGTGAAGGTGGGACTCCATCAAGGATCTGCTTTGAGTCCTTTCTTGTTTGCCATAGTGATGGATAGCTTGATGGACGAAGTGAGGCAAGAGTCACCATGGAACATGATGTTTGCAGGTGATATTGTGATATGTGGTGAAAGTAGAAAGGAGGTTGAGTTGGGTTTGGAGAGAAGGAGGTATGCATTGGAATGAAGAGGAATGAAGGTGAGCAGTAGCAAAACAGAATACATGTGCATCAATAAGAATGGGGATGAGAGTGTAGTGAAGATGCAAGGAGTAGATGTAAAGAAAGTTGGTGAATTCAAGTACCTGGGCTCAAGTGTGCAGGAAAATGGGGGCTGCGATAGTGAGGTGAGAAAGAGAGTGCAGGCAGGGTGGAGCAGTTGGAGAAGGATTTCAGGAGTCATTTGTGATAGGAAAGTCCCAGTAAAAGTGAAAGGTAAGATGTATAAGACAGTAGTGAGACCAGCTGTGATGTATGGATTGGAGACCGTACCCTTAACAAAGAGACAGGAGGCAAAGTTGGAGGTGGCAGAGTTGAGGATGTTAAGGTTTGTGATGGGGGTGACAAGGTTGGACAGGATAAGGAACAAGCACATCAGAGGGACAGCACATGTGGAGAGCTTGGGAATTAAGCTAAGAGAGATGAGACTGAGATGGTATGGGCACATCCTGAGAAGAGATGCAGAGCATGTTGGAAGGAGAATGTTGAAGATGGAGCTGCCAGGCAAATGAAAATGAGGAAGGCCAAAGAGGAGATACATGGATGTGGTGAGAGAGGACATGAAAGTGGCAGGTGTGGTAGAGAAGGATGTGGAAGACAGGGAGCAATGGAGATGAAAGATCTGCTGTAGCGACCCCCAGTCGGGAGCAGCCAAAAGAAGAAGACAAGTTACATGAATTAATCTAAATGCAGGTAAAGAACGTGTTGTTTTTGTTGGTTTTTTTTATCCTAATATGAGTTGGAGCTTACCCATGTGTTCTCGCTTCTTATGGCCGATTGTTTTGAAACAATCTGACTTTCACTTGTTCGTTCAGTTCTCCATTCATTCACTTCTTCCACGTAAAGGTAAGATGGCAGCAATATCCAGTTTAGAAATAAGATGGCTGCTACACTCATTCTCTCCATACTGTGTATTCTGCCATTACTTCTCAGCTCAGGCAAGAAAACTAAAACCCGGGATGGAACGGGATGTCACCAGTTTTAGCAACAACCGTGGGGAGGTCACCGCCCAAGCGATATGTCCCATCCCGTTCTGTCCCGGGTTTTACCAACAGCCCTCGGCTCATGCTCCAGGAGGACTGGTGCAACTGAACTCATCTCATTATCTCTAGCCGCTTTATCCTGTTCTACAGGGTCGCAGGCAAGCTGGAGCCTATCCCAGCTGACTATGGACGAAAGGCGGGGTACACCCTGGACAAGTCGCCAGGTCATCACAGGGCTGACACATTGACACAGACAACCATTCACACTCACATTCACACCTACGGTCAATTTAGAGTCACCAGCAACTGAACTCACTTTAAAAAAATAAAATAAATACTTTACTTTTTTTGTTTTATTTTTCTTTAATAGAATAGAATAGAATAGAATACCTTTTATTTGTCATTGTAACAAGTACAACGAAATTAAGCAGTCCTTGTTCGGTGAAGCAATAAATAATTAAAATAAAAACAAGAGAAAATTAAAAGATATTAGAAGAATACTCAAAAACCTCTCACACACAAGTACATACTACTCAAACCTCACCCACCCACCCACACATATCACAGCCATACACTTCCACATTCATGCTGTAGATATAAAACTATACTTTAATAGCATAATTTAGTGCAGTAATAGCTGCTGGATAAAAGCTATTTTTCAGTCTGTTTGTCCTGGTTTTCATGGACCTGTATCTCCTGCCAGATGGCAGCAGTTCAAACAGGTTGTGGCCTGGATGTGATATGTCTCTCAAAATGGAATTGGCCTTTTTTAGGCAGCGGGTGCTATACAGGTCTTCCAGAGAGGGAAGAGGGCAGCCGACGATGTTCTGTGCTGCCTTTATGACCCCCTGGAGCTCTTTCCTCTGTGCTACAGTGCAGCCTGGGAACCACACACAGAGGCAGTATGTTAGTATACTCTCCACTGAGCAGCGGTAGAAGGACACAAGCAGCCTCTGACAGATGTTGTTTTTCCTGAGTACTCTGAGGAAGTAAAGTCTCTGCTGTGCCTTCTTTACTAGCCCAGTGGTGTTGACGCCCCAGGTCAGGTCCTCCTTGATGTTGACTCCCAGAAAGCGGAAATCAGACACCCTCTCCACACAGACCCCCTCAATCACCAATGGCTGGATGGCAGTCCTCCTCCTCCTAAAATCCACGACCAGCTCCTTGGTCTTGGCTATGTTCAGGAGCAGGTTATTGGCTCCACACCACCCCACCAAATGCTCCACTTCATCTCTGTAGGCAGACTCATCCCCCTTGAGATAAGTCCAACTACTGTGATGTCATCAGCAAATTTCACTATGATGTTACTGAGATAGGCAGGGGAGCAGTCATGGGTGTAGAGTGTGTACAGCAGAGGACTTAACACACAGCCCTGCGGTGAGCCAGTGCTGAGGCTGAGGGCCCTGGAGGTGTGATGACCTACACGCACTCGCTGTGTGCGATCTGTTAAAAAGTTCTTAATCCAAAGACAGGTGGAGTATGGTATGCCAATGCCTGTTAGTTTGTCCACCAGTCTGTTGGGGAGGATGGTATTAAAGGCAGAGCTAAAGTCTATGAAGAGCAGCCGAGCATAACTCCCCTGCTGCTCCAGATGTGACAACGCAGCATGGAGAGCTGTGGCTACTGCATCCTCAGTGGCCCTGTTCCCCCTATAAGCAAACTGGTGTGGGTCAAATGTGGGGGGGATGAATGACAAGATGTGCTTCCGGACCAGTTTTTCAAAGCATTTCATAATCACAGGAGTGAGTGCTACTGGGCGATAATCATTGAAGGAGGTGATATTTGACTTTTTGGGCAGAGGGACTATGGTGGAGGACTTTAGACATGACGGTACGGTGAACTGGGAGAGTGACTGGTTGAAAATCTTGATAAAGATCCCCGCCAGCTGGTCTGCACAGTTCTTTAGCACTCGCCCACAGATGCCATCGGGTCCGGGTGCCTTTCGTGGGTTAATAGCCCGTAGCATGTTCCTCACCTCATACTCCTCCACCACAAAGACGTTGTTATTGTCAGCTGTGGGGTGTTGCATTACTTCCTCTGATGGTTTTACCTCAAAACGAGTGAAGAAGTGGTTCAGATCTTCTGCCAGCGAAACATCCCCTTCAGCACCCCCAGCTTTGGTTTTGTAGTTGGTAATCTGCTGGATTCCCTGCCACACCTGCCTGCTGTTGTTGCTATCCAGGTGGTATTCAATCCTCCTCCTATAATCAGACTTGGCCTTACGGATGCCACTCTTAAGTCTGGAGCATGCTGCACTGTACAGAGCCGCATCACCTGATCTGAAGGCAGTGTCCCTTTCGTTCAGCAACTGCTTCACTTCTTTAGTCATCCAGGGCTTCTGGTTAGGATAGACCCGTATGTGTTTATCTACTGTAACAGTCTCTACACAATGCTTGATGTAACATAACACACTGTCAGTAAACACTTCCAGTACTCTGTCAGTACTCTGGATGTTCAAAAATGTCCCAACATGTTGTGTCAAAGCAGTCCTGCAACAGCTGAGTGGCTCCCTCAGGCCATGTTTTGACAGTTCTTATAATGATGTTATTTTTCCTCCTTAATGGGATATATGCTGGAACTCCAAGCAGTGACAGATGATCGGACTGGGCTAGATGTGGTAATGGCCTGACTCTATAGCCCTTCTTGATGTTTGAATAGATCTTGTCAAGCGTATTTAGCCCTCTGGTCGCACATTTAATATGCTGGTAGAACTTTGGGAGCACTACTTTCAAATTTACATGGTTAAAGTCGCCTGCAATGACAAACACTGCATCAGGATATCTGCTCTGTTGACTACTAATGTTATTTAAAAGTCCCAGGGCTACGTTAGCATTTGCATCAGGTGGTATATAAACAGCTGTGATCAGGACAACTTTAAACTCCCTCGGAAGGTAGATAGGCCGACATTTAATTGTCAAGTACTCCAAATCCGGAGAACAGTGACGATCTATTAATACTGTGTTTGTGCACCAGCTATTATTGATATACACGCACAGTCCTCCTCCTTTGCTCTTACTGGAGTCACTCGTCCTGTCATGATGTTGCGCTGTATATCCTTCTAGCTGTATAGCCGCATCCGTGATGAGTGAGTGGAGCCAAGTTTCTGTGATCAGCAGGACGCAGCTGTCCTTAATGCTTTTTTCTACTGCAACCTGAAGCCTCAGTTCATCTATTTTGTTAACAAGAGACCTGGCATTGGTGAGGAAAATGCTGGGGAGCGTTGGTTTATGGGGTTGTCTCCGCAGTCTTACTAACACACCAGCTCTGCAGCCCCGCTTCTGCTTCCTCTCCCGACACTGCCTTCTCCGTCTGCTCGCCAGGATGGTGATCCATGGGGAGCCGGGGCACCTCATGATTTCTGGAGGAATGTTATGACAATGGAGAAAGTCTGAAGAGACGATCTGTTCATGGCAATTAATGCCGAGCTTGAGGAGATCTTTCCAGCTGTATTTATATTCTGCACAGTGTATAGCCATCATACCAAAAAAAAAAACGATATGTACACGTAAACAAAGTAAAAGTAAACCAACAAAAATAAACCAACAAAGGAAAGCATAAGCCACAGCAACTATGTGCACCGCCATCTTGGTTGTTTACTAACAACCTTCAACCACTTGTTGAATTGTTGGGACTGCACCCTCTTTCAATATGGGCTTATAGCCAACACTCCTCAACAGATCAGAGGTTTCATACAAGTCTTCAGTAAAATGTACAGAGCAGAGGAGAGACCACTTCATAGCTGCCCGTGAACTTCTCACAAAACGCATCCAAATCTTTGCAGTTTGAACATTCTTGGGCCATGAATGCAACGTAAATCCACCTTCTGTCGTGTTGTTACACTGGCCAAAAACACATCTATGTGGCATGATGATAAATTAGCTCAAAATGGAGGATCAGAGTTGCAGTCAGCTCTGTGTTTTAGTATAGCAGAAATGGCGATGAGACCGATAGACTTCCTGCTGTGATGTTATGGACGTCAAGGTCATTCACTCAGACAGCTACCTATATAAATCACTTTAATCATAAAAATTACTATATTAGATTTATTGTTAATGCTTAAAACTATTCCTGTGCCATTCTTGAGGTCTCAAGGCATTTAATAAATGAAAGTGAGGCCATGGCTCTGCGTATATGTTTTAAGGATGACAAGATGCACACCTGTGCATTCTTCTCACACCACTTGACTCCGGCTGAGTGCAACTATAGCATTGATGATCGAGAACTGTTGGCCATCAAGTTGGCCTTGGGGGAGTGGAGACATTGGTTAGAGGGGACTGAGACCCCTTTTATCATATGGACTGGCCATAAAAATCTTGAGTACATTAAGTCTGCCAAGCGACTTAATTCATGCCAAGCCAGGTGATCCTTATTCTTTTCATGATTTAACTTCATTCTTTCCTTTAGACTGGGCTCCAAGAATGCCAAACCAGATACCCTTTCCAGACAGTTTTCACCTGACTTTCAGCAAGATGCCACAGAACCGATCCTTCCTGCCCACTGCCTTGTGGTTGCCACCCAGTTTGATGTCAAGAAGGTTGTCCAGGAGGCTCTAGCCAGCGATCCAGGCCCAGATAACGGACCACCTAATGTTCTGTCTGTGTCCATTGGTGTATGCTCCCAGGTGCTTCAGTGGGGGCACAATTCCCTTCTCGCTTGTCACCCTGGAGTGGCCCAAACTCTCTTCAGTATCAGGCAACACTTCTGGTGGCCTACGATGCAGCAGGATATAAAGACTTTCATGGCAGCCTGCTACATCTGTTCCAGAAGCAAGACTGGTAATCAGCCCATGGCTGGACTATTAAGATGTGGGACCAGGGATTCCTCATCATCCCTGGTCCCACATTGCCATTGATTTTATTACCGGACTCCCCAGTTCCAAGGGTAACACTGTATCCTAACCATTGTTGATCTTTTCTCTATAGTGGCCCATTTTGTTCTCCTCCCCAAACTGCCTTCTGCTAAAAAGACTGCTGAGCATGTTAATTAATCATGTTTTCAGGATCCACGGTCTGAACATCATATCCAACAGAGGTCCTCAATTTTCTGCTCACTTTTGGAAAGAGTTTTGTAAACTAATTGGAGCCACCCCTAGCCTTTCCTCGGGTTACCACCCTCAGATTAATGGTCAGACAGAGCACACCAACCAGAGCCTAGAGGCCACCCTATGATGCTTGACCTCAGATGACACATCCTCCTGGAGCCAGACCTTGCCTTGAATTGAGTACTCACACAATAGCCTCTCATCATCCTCTACTGGATTGACCCCATTCCAGTGTTGTCTTGGGTACCAGCCACCTCTCTTTCCCAAGCAAGAGGAGGAAGCATCTGTTCCTTTAGCTCAGGTCTTCATCTGACATTGTTGCAGGGTGTGGGCACATGCCAGGCATCATCTACTACACTCCAACCAGTCATATAAAAGGAAGGCAGACTGACGCTGCACACCAGCCCTAGCCTACTGCCTTGGACAGAAGGTTATGTTATCCACTATCAACCTTCCCCTTCAAACCCCCTCCTGTAAGCTGGCACCAAGGTTTTTTTAATCCTTTTCCCATTTCCAAAGTTATCAACCCCACTACTGTCAGGCTGAAGTTACCTAGGTCCATGCACCATGTCCACCCTTCCTTCCATGTCTCTCAACTAACACCCCAGTCTCTAGCTCCTTCTCCCCTCCTCCCCCAGGTCCATCAATGGAGGTGAGGCCTACACCATCAATAAGTTACTAAAGGCCCATCACTGAGGTCGGAAGGTGCAGTACCTGGTGGATTGGAAGTGATATGGCCCTGAAGAGAGGTGTTGGGTCCCAGCATGCTTCATCTTGGACCCGTCACTCATCAAGGATTTCTACCACAAGAACCCAGAGGCATCTGTGTGTGTGTGGGTGGGGGGGCGGGGTCCTGTTATGAGCCAGCCGGGAAAATCTAGGTCCTGATCTGATATTTCACTCCATTCCCTAGTTTTTCCCCGAGCCTTCCCCACACTGTGGCCAGCACACCTGTCTTTCATCAGCTC
This sequence comes from Neoarius graeffei, assembly GCF_027579695.1. Classification (NCBI taxonomy): domain Eukaryota; kingdom Metazoa; phylum Chordata; class Actinopteri; order Siluriformes; family Ariidae; genus Neoarius; species Neoarius graeffei. The sequence continues at coordinate 7,333,540 of NC_083586.1, forward strand.
ATCCATGACTCCATTTCATTTCACTCAGATATTCATTTGGCACTGGATTGTCTTTGCCTCAAGATATGTTTTTTTGCCCAATTTTCCCCTGTTTTTTTATTCTATTATCACTGTGGAATATTTTGCTCTTCTGTGGATATTGTTATCTTTATATTGGGACTGTGAGTGCACTTTTTTTCCTAATGTGGAAACTCTTTGAACTTTGGAACTTTTGAACTGTGTTCTTTGAACTGAGAGCTTTTTCCCATTGTGGGACTGTGTTTCTGGACTCTATTATGCTTTTTCCCTTTTGCTTGTTTGGCAACCGATCTCTAATCTTCATGTTTTTCCCTAATTACCTGTTCCTGCATTTCTCCCATCAGCTCCTCCCCTCCACTCCTTCACCACTGGAATTAAGACGTGCCTTCTTCACTCCAAGTGCACATGAGTCTGCTTTTGGGTCTCTTCTACTCCTATTGGTGTTTGGCCATGACACAAAAGGAATTATAATCTTCAAATTGCATGTTGGAATGTGCAAACTGTTCTTGACAACAGGCCCCACAATCTTAAGAGGAAGACCGGACTGCTAAACAGAGAACTTGATCTATATCATGTAGACATAACTACCCTTTCTGAGGTGAGATTATCAGATACAAGTGAGAGGAAAGAGAAATTTCACACATTCTTCTGGTCTGGTGTGGCAAAAGGGTCAACCAAACAGGGCACCTCTGGAACAGGTTTTGCCATCTCAAATTGTCTACTGTCACAGCTTACCAAGCTGCCCAGACCAGTCTCTGAACACCTGATGACTCTTCGCCTTGCAGTGCCACCCACTACACATGCTACCTTCATCAGTGTGTATGCACCAACTTTAGTCAGTCCTCAAGATGACATTGACACCTTCTATGCACAACTCAGGGTTACTTTCAGTAACATATCACATGCAGACACTATAATAGTGCTGGGAGATTTCAATGCAAGAGTTAGAAATGACAGGACAACCTGGCCAAAAGTGTTTGGACAATGTGGACGCGGCTCACTCAACAGCAATGGTGAACTGCTCCTGCAACTCTGTAGTGAGTTTGAGCTTGCCATCACTAATACCTTCTTCAACGCATCTGATGTACACTTTTACTCATGGAGGCACCCCAGGTCTGGACACTGGCACCTCCTGGACTACATCCTGATCAGCCAGAAGCAGTTAACAGATGTTTGTCTCACCAGGGCCATGAGAGGAGCTGACTGCTCATCAGACCACTACATGATTTGCTGCCACCTGAAGCTTAGCATTCATTGCCCTAAGAAAAAGACTGAGACCTTCATGCAAACTTGCTGTCAATAGACTGAACAATGAAGGTGTAAAAGAAGAACTCACTGCAGCCTTCCAGGCAGAATACATCCAGATGACTGGTGCTGCTGCCAGTGAAAAGTGGAACCATTTCAAGTCCTGTCTTTTCAGTAAGGCAGAAGAAATCCTAGGATACCCTAAATACAGGAACCAGGACTGGTTTGATGAGTATGATGAATCTATTTCCGAGTTGCTACTCCAAAAGAAAAAAAGCCCTTCAAGAAAACACTCACCCTACCTGACTGCCCTAGGGCCAGGGCTGCTTTTGCCAACATTAACGCTGTTCTCCAGAAGGAACTGAGAGAAATGGAGGACAAATGGTGGGAGAGGAAGGCTGATGAAATTCAAGAACTTGCAGACTTTGGGAACACTAAGGCATACTTCCAAGCTCTCAAAACTGTATATGGCCCTCAAACCACTCAGTCTTGCCCAATACTGTCCAGTGATGGTTCAACTAGGAAAGAACATTTTGACCAACTGCTGAAACAGAGGTCCAATGTTGATACCTCAGTCCTGGCCCAGATACATCAGCTTCCTGTGTTGGATGCTGCAGACAATGCTCTCACTATAGAGGAAGTCAGAGCTGCTGTTAAAAGTCTCACCAATGACAAGACCTCAGGAACAGATGGTATCCCTGGTGAGCTGTACAAGAAGGGTGGCAACACCATCTTAGCTGCTCTGTTCAATGTTCTATCAACAATATGGAGTGAGAAGAATGTCCCCCAGGACCTCAAAGATGCCTCTGTGATCCACACTTACAAGAAGAAGGGCCACAAACAGGAGTGTAGCAACTATAAAGGTATATCCTTGCTGTCAATTGCTGGCAAAGTTCTTGGTAAAGTAATCCTAAGCCACATGAAGCCAATCCTTGATACTATCCTGCCTGAGTCACAATGTAGCTTCCACAGTGCCAGATCAACAACAGACATGATCTTCACTCTCAGATAGCTGTAGGAAAAGGCCATAGAACAGAACATGCCCCTCTACCTGGTCTTCATCAATTTCACTAAGGAATTTGACACTGTCAACCGGGAATGCCTCTGGGCCTTCCTCCAGCATTACGGCTGTACCCCTGGAATTGTCAGTATTATCAAACAGTTTCACACAGGAATGACAGCTCAGCTATCAGCCGGAGGTGGAATCTCTGACAATTTTGCGGTCAAGCAAGGTGTCAAGCAAGGTTGTGTCCTGGCACCCGCCTTATTTTCTCTTTATCTCACTGCAGTCCTACAGCTCTATCCAATTGATAGCAACAGAGATAGCCCAGCAAACAAGCCCGTACGGGGCCCGTGTGGGCTTTCCTCGGGCAGTGTGGGCTAGGGCCAGCCCTAACCTAGCCCACACAGGGCCAGCGAGGGCTTGCCCACGTCAGAACCCCAGCCACGGGCTAGCTGTGGGCTGCCCGCAATTACCCGATTGCCCCAGGAATACCACTACTGGCCCAATGCGGGCTAGCCCATTTGGGCCCATATGTCGTTTCTTAATTGGGCCGATGCGGGCTTTCTGTGGGCAGCCCACAGGCGAATCGTTTGTAAAGCCATTGTTTACATTTTGACACATTCCATCACAGACAAGAAGCAGAATACAGACTGACTTATGATTTTACATAGCATAGCAGCTACATCGATTGTTTTGCAAGTTTAACTATGTCGACTGTTCCCTGCAAACACGTACAGTTGGGGCCCACATGGGTCTCATCTGGGCTAGTTGGGCTTCGGGTGGGCATGGGCTTCGAGTGGGCTTTGTTGCTGGGCCCCACATGGGCAATGGGTGGGCATTGAATGGGCTAAATTAACATGGGCAATAGGTGGGCTTTGTTGTTGGGCCCCACATGGGCAGTTGGTGGGCATTAAATGGGCTATTTATCATGGGCAATAAGTGGGCTTTGTTGTTGGAGCCCATATGGGCAATGGGTGGGCATTGAATGGGCTAAATTAACATGGGCAATAGGTGGGCTTTGTTGTTGGGCCCCACATGGGCAGTTGGTGGGCATTAAATGGGCTATTTAGCATGGGCAATAAGTGGGCTTTGTTGTTGGAGCCCATATGGGCAATGGGTGGGCATTGAATGGGCTAAATTAAGCATGGGCAGTAAGTGGGCTCCAGCAAGGCTCCATTTCAATTCAATTCAAAAACACAAGAATTTTACTCCCACACCTCTAAGATGCCATAACATAATATAAACAATACAACGTTAATTACAATTGAAAATAAAATTTCTCAATTTTAGAGCATAAAAGATAAAGTTTGCTAAAGCACACATATTCCGAGCACAACAAAGTTTGCAATAACTGAAAAGAAAGCAGGCATATTCCAGTGCAACTCCTGCAGGATAACCAAAGCAAGAAGCAATGCAAACTGGGAAATCTCCACCCCCTGTGAAATGGATACATTTCGCGCAGTTTCTGCTGCTTGCTGACTGACTGGCTTTTGTCTCTGCTGCCTGTGAAGAGAAGAGTGCACGCACGAGTTGGATCACTTAACAAAAGGTTGGTAAAATCTTTCTGCATGATACGAGTGTATTTTGGCAATAACTATGCTATTTCTGCAACTATGTTTTCACTGCATCATGTTAACCAAAAGGACAGGAACTAACTGGCTTTAAGTTAATGTAAATGAATGAGGTGCTGTTGTTAGCTAACTTTGGTAATCAAGCCTGGTGAAACTTTGGATATTGATTCCGATCTTTAAGTCAGTATCAAGCTATTTTCGTGGTTACTATCTTCAGTAAGGAAGATAAGCTGTGAAATTCGTGAAGGTCAGCGATATTTTCAAGGCTAGATGATCGGGGCTCCCATTAGCAATGCTTGTACTGATTCTCCACTTTTACAATATGGCCGACCTCAAAGACCCTTTTCACGTGACGTCACGACAAACGCGGCTGCCATTTTGGACATGTACAACCAGTAGTTTACCACAGCCAACATTGAGGAACGGCAGCAAAGAAAGTGTTTATTTTCAGCAAGACTTCCATCATGCCACTATATTGTTGTGCACCTGGATGTATTAACCATCAACAAACAAGGCAAGGGTTATCATTTTATCGGATCCCGGTAGTTGCTGACTGACGGAGAAGATGGATAGCGGCGTACCGGCGCTTGTGTAGTGACCACTTTGTTGGAGGTAAGATGAATAAAATTAGCCAGAAAAGGCATTACATTGCTGTTAACATTCTGTGGCGGCGAGTGTGTAACCAAATAGGCTAAAATAACCCATTGTAACCTCTTTGTTCTTCTGTAGTAATATTAGCTAACGGCATTAGCTAGCGTTGTGTTCCTTTGCTGTTGGTAGACTGTAGGACAGATCAGAGGCAGTGTCCTACAAACAGCGCTTAATTTGAGGGGGAGCAAGCCGGAGCGCGCTCCGGAACCTCGGGCGTTGGCTCCGGCAGCTATTTACACTGGATCCGGTGATCCGACACCTCTTTTGACTATGTAACAAAAAAAAAATTTTAATAAAAAAATGCAAGTTTATTTAGTGTTAATGTCTGATTTTGATATCTGTCTTGTTGGTGATTTCCCTCATGAAACGACATCCACAAAATATCTGCAGATGAACTTAATTTGCAGTGTTATTACAAAACATGCCCAGAAGCGCCGCGCCGCCCCCCTTCCGCACCGGAGCCGCTCATCCTCTGCGCTCCGGGACCTCCCACTTTACAAATTAAGCACTGCCTACAAATAAGTGTTCAAAACAAGAGGAACATGTATTTGTCTCTTAAATCCAGGCCGTTCCCTGTAATCTGTCACAACGGTTGGAGAAAGTAATGGCAAATAGCGAGTGCACAAGCCATAAAAGGTAAACTGTACACAGCGCCAGGGCAGTGTGATGGCATGTCTACTTTTAGATTGTGTTAGCTTATCAATGAACACACTCGTCACTCGACGAGTTTCATGTCTTTACGACGGATATTTAAATGTGTGTTAGGTATGATTGTTGCAGTCTAAGCAGTCATTGTAGCAGCTAGATGAGCAAGAACCGAAAGGGTCTGTGCCATAAACCGTTATTTCTGTATGGCGTTGCTAATGTGTCGTTACTGTTGTTATTTCTCCCTCTGCTCGCCCTGTAAATGCCCTAAGTCGCTGGATAGCGAAGGTGTTTTCTGCATCTCGCTCCTTTTTCTTGTATGTTCTCCGTTTGTCGCCTAGTCTTCACCAACGACCTTGACTGACTGACTGACTGAGCGCAGGAACATGAATAGCATACTCGACGCACATTGGACACATGAACATAATTCGCCTTTGGCTAAGTCCCGCCCCCTTGGGTTACAGTTGCAAGAATTTGCGCTGTCAAAAACTGTAGACCTCTGTCGGACCTTTTTTTGCGCTGTGATTGGTCAATCAACATTCTAGTGTGGGCCTTAGCCAAAGGTGAATTAACAGGCAGTCTTTCCAACACTGAGCATATATTTTAAGGGGAAAAAAAATGAACAGAATTGTCAACAGTTACTTAAACCTTCATTGCTTAGTCTCTGAAGCAGGTAGTTAGATGTATTTTATTAAAAGATATGATAGAAATCTTGTCATCACTGTAGAATAGATGCATAAATTAAATACATTGTTGGGGCCTTTAAATGGAGACATTACAATGGCATAATAAAGATGATTGTCATGTCCTAGATAGTTGTCATATTTTGGGCAGTGGGGTTTTCATTAAAGCCCAAAACTTTATGAACTCAAAAAAATATTCTTAACAATGTATAACCACATCCAGTGGTATAGTTATTAAGATACTAATCGTACACTATCAATGACTTCTTAGTTTTATTAGATTCTGAATTACTGCTGGTTTGACCAATCTATAAACTGATCAAGGGGAGTTGCTCTACAGTTTGATACAAAAAAATTCAATAGTGTTAAAAAGCATGCAAGAACTCATTTTCCATCTTAAAGGTGCTGTGTGTAATATCTTTAGTAGTTTGTTTCCAGAATTCATGCTGCCCATTCACAAATGTTACCTTTTTCACAAATACTTACCATCACCATCAAATTCTATGTAGTCATTATGACTGGGAAAATTGCACTTTTCGTACATGAAAAATGGGATCTTCTCCATGTGTGCCATTTTGGATTTCCAGAAATGGGAATTTTTAGCAGGAAAACTTACTGTATTTTGGTCATACTAGCAAATATTAAGTATATAAGTAAGTATAATAATTATATAAGTAAATATTCATGGCATCACATTTTCAATGAACAGAGTAGTTGCAATACCTACTTTGGCCACAATGTTACACACTGCACCTTTTAAAATGTTATCTGAAAGTAATTGCCTGATTTATGATTTACTGATTTATCTGTCTCCCACAGCAACATATGAAAGTGCACATGCAAAATTATTGCAAGAGGAACGTAGACATACTGACGTAAGCACAGAGCCTGAGTGTTCGGACGGTATGGGCCGGGGGAAGCGAAAAAAGCGGTGAGTCTATTTGAATTTTATATATATAATATGGTATATACACAGTGTTTACTGTATATTAACTAAGTCGGCGTGTCGTCACTGTCGCGTTGCCAAACTACTGCTACAGTGCCTATACAAAGTCTACACACCCCTGTTCAAATGTCAAGTTTTTGTGATGTAAAAAAATAACAAAGACAAATAATTTCACAACCTTTTTCACATTTAATAAAAATGATAACATGTACAATGCAATTGAGAAACAAACTCCAAACTTTAAATGGAAAATATAGAAAATAAAAAACTTGAATTAATATGGTTGCATAAATATGCACAGCCTTATACTAATGCATTGTCTTAACATCGTTGGCTTTTATTACAGCACTCAGACTTTTTGACATGGTGTCTATCAGCATAGCACATCTTGATGTGGCAATATTAGCCCACTGTTCTTTGCAAAGGTACTCCAAATCTCACACATCGCAAGTGCATGCCCTGTGCACAGTCCTCTTCACATTACCTGACAGATGTTCAATGGGATTCAGGTCTGAACTCTGTCTGGGCCATTCCAAAACCTCAATCTTATTGTGGTGAGGCCATTCTTTTGTTGATTTTAGGTGTGTGTTCGTGTGTAATTGTTGTTCTGAAAGGTTAAGAAGTTCTTCATCTTCAACATTATAACAGGGAGATGAAGGTTTTGTGCCACTACCACTGCCAATGTGGAGCTGTCCATAATTCCCTCCTCCCTGACTAAGGCCCCAGTTCCAGCTAAAGAAAAACAGTCACAAAGCATGATGTTTCCACCACCATGCTTCACTCTAGGCATGGGGTTATTTGGGTGATGTACAGTGTTGTTTTTGCACCAAACATACCTTTTGAAATTATGTCCAAAATGTTCAACCTTGGTTTCATCAGACCATAGCACATTTTCCCATATGCTTTTGGGACATTAAAGATGTCTTTTTGCAAAATGTACTCCACCAAGGGTGAACATTTTGGATATAATTCCAAAAGAATATTTGGCCAAAACACCACCCAAATAACACCATACCTACAGTGAAGTATGGTAGTGGCAGCATCATGCTTTTGTACTGTTTTATTCAGCTGGAACTGGGGCCTTAGTCAGGGAGGAGAGAATTATGAACAGGTCCAAATTACAGTCAGTATTGCCGCAAAACCTTCAGCCCTGTTAGAAAGTTGAATATGAAGAAAAACTTAATCCTTCAGATGACAAGTACCCTACACACATTCCTAAATCAACAAAAGAATAGGTTTCACCAGAATGAAATTGAAGTTTTGGAATGGCCCAGCCAGAGTTCAGACCTAGATCCCATCAGATTTGGAGTACTTTTGCCAAAAGAAATTGACAAATTTTGCCAAATCAACATGTGCCATGCCGATAGACTCCTACCCAAAAAGTCTGAGTGCTGTAATAAAAGCCAAAGGTGCTAAAACAATGTATTAGTTTGACAGTGTGCATGTTTATGCAACCATGTTTATTTAAGTTTTTTATTTTCTACATTTTTCCTTTAAAGCTTTGCGTTTGTTTTTCAATTGCATTGTACAGGTAATAATTTATAGTAAAGATGGAACAAGTTGTGAAATTATTTGTCATTCTGTCATTTTTTTTTTTTACATAACAAAAACCTGGCATTTCAACAGGAGTGTGTAGACTTTCAATATCCACTGTATATTGAAATTGGGGAGATATTTACATTAAGGCCCTATGGGAGGAACATGATGATTAATTTAGCTTAATGTCATCAAACAGTTCACAAATTGTAATATTGCTGCCTCCCAAAACATGAGTAGTATGTAGTATTGCTGCCTCCCGCCAATGGGGACATAAACGGCACATGCAGTGATTTTTCAATGCCAATCAAGTCCTAATTTTTGTAGATGTCACTTCTTACCATGTCCCAACAACTTACCTTCATGTTCATTCATTACCACTTCACATAATTTAACATAACACTATTCAAATTGCTTTCAAATAAGACACCTAACCTACGATTCTCCTGTGGTTTCCCCCAAATGAGTATGGTGGGCGCCTGATTTTGGTGCAAACATGAGAAATGCCCGGATGCCTGACTTAGTGAATTCCTTTATAAATATAAGCTAATGCTTTAGTTGAAGTAGTTACAGTTTAACTGAAATGCTCTAACTTATTGATTGTGCTTGATTATAATATATGTTTAGGCCAGTTGTCATGTCCAGCGAAGATGAGGAGAATGATGACATCCATCCTCTTCCTCCTCCACCCGGGGCTCTGCGAACGCCTCCACCTCTTCCTCCTCCACCCGGGGCTCTGCGAACGCCTCCACCTCTTCCTCCTCCACCCGGGGCTCTGCGAACGCCTCCACCTCTTCCTCCTCCACCCGGGGCTCTGCGAACGCCTCCACCTCTTCAGCGTGCACCCGGGGCTCTGCGAACGCCTGCAGAGACGCCTGCAGCTGCCGAGTCTTTCATCCCAAGACAAAATATTCGGGATGGCATGTTTCAGCATATTTTGAGACTACTGGAGGACCTGAAAGACGCTCAAGTGGAACATGGGAGAATTCTCCAGGCCCTCGTGCAAAATCGTCAAAACATGCCTGACCTAATTCGCACCACTCCTGAAGGTTTCCCCCTAAAGACAATTACTGATCTAATGTCCATGGAGGAGAAACTGCAAGACCCCACCTTCATGGCAGAACTGGTATGTATTTTAAATGTACTGTATGTGAACTGAATCTATCTGTTGCTTCCTGTAGCCTATGAACGGCTGTTATTTAACATGCAAAAGCCCAATTGTTTTAAAAATGGCTACACCAATAGCATACTGCAGCTTACATTCGTATGACATGAACTTTATCCACATGGCTTTCCCTGTCCATAATAACCACGTAGCGACTGCAGAAAACTTTTAAGGAAGTAGCAGGACATACGTAAAGTGGCTGTGGCTACTGCCAGTGGTGGTGGAGCAACTGGGTTTGTGAGACTCACACAAGCGCGAGGGGAGGGGTTCAGGGGGGGACGAATCAGGCACTATATGCGCAGCGCAAACCTGGAAAACTGAGGTTAAATACTTTTTTATATTTTTTATTTTTTCTTCGAGGAAAGTTTACTTATGGTGATGTAAAAAAAAGTGTTAACATATTACACTTTGGCCTAGATCAGGCCTATTCAATTGGCGGCCCGCTTCAAAAATTTAACAGCATTTGCGAGTCTCCAGAACAAACATACATTTTAAACTCTCGCTTACACTAGTTAGTTTGCCTCCCTTTCTAATTTCCAATCCGTTTTACATTCTTAATATGCTTATTTGCATTCTTAAACAAATCTTTTCAATCAATGTCGTTGGAAGAGTGTCGGGCGTTGCGATGTGCAGTAACAAGCGTCTCGCGTCATGCCAAAGCAGCACTGTAGTACAAGGTGCGTGCGTTTGTGATGTGTCTGAAATCAGTCCATAAACAAATGTTGACTAGGCAAACAATCTCCCATCTTCAATAATGAGACTGAGCTAGCACCACGTCCATGGTTGCTGTGGAAGAGTCCACTGGAAAATTATTTATGGGGCGTCGGACAACGGAGATACACAGATTTGACAACCGACTTCAAAGATTAAACACGGAGGTGGCATCTAGCAGTTTCGTAGGACTACTTTATGGGTAAAGAAATTAAACCTCCAAAGTCGATCAAAACGACATGCCAATGATGACCATTGCACAATAAGCGTGAGCATTTGAGATGTGTTTGTGGAATGTCCGTATCGTACACGTGAACGAAAAAAGTGTGAGCGTCAAGTTGGGAGGGAAATACAGTTACGAGACCAGCCTGGCTTTGTGATCGCGTTGACGAGACAATGGGCACATCCACGCTTGTAGTAAGCTAGAGTCCGGTAAAAAAAAATATTTGTGAACGCAGCTTCGCAGACTTGACAACTCACTTCAAAGGTCCTTCAAAAAGGATGGGGTGTGTCTGCAGTAGTGTTCATATGGCTAAAGGTTACAGTTGGTCACTCAGAATGCACGTAACGTTAACGTTCCATATCAAGTTCCGATGTGCCCGGTCACTAATCAATTAATTATTTCAAGATCGCTTGCAGTTATGTAGGCCTATGCTACTGCAAAAATCCTCTGTAGCCTGCTGTACACATCTTCCTCCCGCGATTTTTCCCCTGGTGGTGTTTTATCACAACCACATATTCACTTAAGAGGACAGATAATTTCTGTTTGGTAAATTTGTGGGGTCAGATAACAGTAAAGTTATTGAACTTGCAATACTGGGATGTACTCTGTCCAAAATATTGCAATAAAGAACAATGCACGAATTGCATTGCACAATGTATGATAGTTTTTTTTTCCCCTTCAGTTTACTGCAGTAATGTAGCAACAGCTTTGATATTGCAGGACAACAAATGATCTTGTGTTGTGATTCTCTGGCTTGTCTTTTAAGGCTACATTGAACATTCAATGTTAAGATAATATTTAGATAGTTTTTACTGGTTGAAAATTGCTATTGCCAGTTGTTAGTGACCGCTGAACATGTGCGGCCCAGCTTAAGTTCTTGGTTTCAAAATGTGGCCCGAATGAAATTCTAATTGAATAGCCCTGGCCTTGATGAAATGAAATAAATTAGATGAAGATACGAAATTGTATGGACTGGTTTCAATACAACTTTTGAACAATACAATGTTTGAACATGTTTGTGGAGCTTTCCATTCATCAAGATCATGTTAGTCAAGAGTTAAAATTCATGACTGGATGTTGTAACTTGAACAACGATTCGGTTACTCGTGGTGGCTTTGCTGGCTGGCGGCATGATTATAACGTGCATCAAAAAATCGCTTTGTGGGGGCTCTTCGCATTGTAAACATTACGTTTTCTGAGTATCAATACAGACTGCTTTGAATTGGTGGCCCCAGGTCTAGCTTAATGAAACGCAACTCACTAACAGTGAATTTTATATGAAACTTCTAAAGTGTGCTCATATCCATGTATCTGGCAGTGCTTCCATATTGAGAAGTTTACTCCAGTGAGCAATATAGATTAACCTGCCTAGTGCCTTGTATTGTGTTTGTTACCCCTCAGATTGCAGCTGTGGCTGACATTGGAGGGGCCACTGTTGACGGGGCCACCCGCCGTATGATGGCCTTCCTCCTTGAACACAAGTTTTCAAGAGGGTTCAACTTCTTGGGAAGAAATGGCAAGAGGGGCTTCAAGCCCCTCAAGCTGTTTGAAGTCGTTTTATGGTAGGTGGACAATACAGTATTACAAATATAGAGAATACCAATCATGCAACTACAGGTGTGTAAGGGTGGGCATAGGTCATGTCTGGGGTAGTTAAGAAGTCGACGGTTCTTGTTTTATTTTTATTTAACTGAATGACACACCCCCTACCATTTAATATGCAGACATGAAACGCGATATTTGGCTGAGAGTTGTCACATGATGTAAGTCACTGCTATATTTGTGTCTTGCAGGAGCCTTGAAGAAGAACACGATGACTCGTACCATCACAAGGAAGGATGCGGAGAAGGCAGTCCCCAAATGGCTCATTAGGGCTAGGGACAGGGGGGGGGAATAGACAGGCCCGTCAGGCCAGAGTAGCAGCTCCTCCAGAAATGTAATTTTTTTTTCTTTTTTTTTTCTTTCACGCATACATGCGTGCACGCACGCACGCGCGCACACACACATAAATGCAGACACACATGCAGACATGCAGATACACGTGCGCACACACACACACACACACACACACACCTTTTATCGGCCCACCTTTTTGGCAGGGAGCCAGGAGTGGGAGTCTGCATTAACAGCTCCTCCGACTGTACTTTTTCTTTCTTTTTTAAAATTAAAGCTTGTGTTAACCACATTCTCAAGAGTCAGTGTTATGTTTGAGTTTTTAAGATATTGGCACGCAAAACATGTATTTAGAGTTGTTAGCAGTTGAAGTAAATGTATTTGTTATTGCTGTTTGTGTAAAGAACTGTACTATGGGCTGACTGTAATAGGCCCACACAATACCTGAAAGGGTAAAATAAGGGACCCATAATGAGCCCGCATGGGACAACTCCGTGTGGGACCCAGATGGGAGAAACCTGGGTTGCCCAAGTAGGTTTTAGCTAGGGCCCATATGAAACCCACTTTTAGCCCAACTGGGCTTGCCCACATGGGGCCACCGCATAACCCTTGGCCAAAACCGACTGGAGCCCAGCTGGGCAGCCCACATTCAACACATGTGGGACCCAGATGGGAGAAACCTGGGTTGCCCAAGTAGGTTTTAGCTAGGGCCCATATGAAACCCACTTTTAGCCCAACTGGGCTTGCCCACATGGGGCCACCGCATAACCCTTGGCCAAAACCGACTGGAGCCCAGCTGGGCAGCCCACATTCAACACATGTGGGACCCAGATGGGAGAAACCTGGGTTGCCCAAGTAGGTTTTAGCTAGGGCCCATATGAAACCCACTTTTAGCCCAACTGGGCTTGCCCACATGGGGCCACCGCATAACCCTTGGCCAAAACCGACTGGAGCCCAGCTGGGCAGCCCACATTCAACACATGTGGGACCCAGATGGGAGAAACCTGGGTTGCCCAAGTAGGTTTTAGCTAGGGCCCATATGAAACCCACTTTTAGCCCAACTGGGCTTGCCCACATGGGGCCACCGCATAACCCTTGGCCAAAACCGACTGGAGCCCAGCTGGGCAGCCCACATTCAACCCATGTGGGACCCAGATGGGAGAAACCTGGGTTGCCCAAGTAGGTTTTAGCTAGGGCCCATATGAAACCCACTTTTAGCCCAACTGGGCTTGCCCACATGGGGCCACCGCATAACCCTTGGCCAAAACCGACTGGAGCCCAGCTGGGCAGCCCACATTCAACCCATGTGGGACCCACATGGGTGTGTCGTGCGGGACCCAGATGGGAGAAACCTGGGTTGCCCAAGTAGGTTTTAGCTAGGGCCCATATGAAACCCACTTTTAGCCCAACTGGGCTTGCCCACATGGGGCCACCGCATAACCCTTGGCCAAAACTGACTGGAGCCCAGCTGGGCAGCCCACATTCAACCCATGTGGGACCCAAATGGGAGAAACCTGGGTTGCCCAAGTAGGTTTTAGCTAGGGCCCATATGAAACCCACTTTTAGCCCAACTGGGCTTGCCCACATGGGGCCACCGCATAACCCTTGGCCAAAACTGACTGGAGCCCAGCTGGGCAGCCCACATTCAACCCATGTGGGACCCAAATGGGAGAAACCTGGGTTGCCCAAGTAGGTTTTAGCTAGGGCCCATATGAAACCCACTTTTAGCCCAACTGGGCTTGCCCACATGGGGCCACCGCATAACCCTTGGCCAAAACCGACTGGAGCCCAGCTGGGCAGCCCACATTCAACCCATGTGGGACCCACATGGGTGTGTCATGCGGGACCCAGATGGGAGAAACCTGGGTTGCCCAAGTAGGTTTTAGCTAGGGCCCATATGAAACCCACTTTTAGCCCAACTGGGCTTGCCCACATGGGGCCACCGCATAACCCTTGGCCAAAACCGACTGGAGCCCAGCTGGGCAGCCCACATTCAACCCATGTGGGACCCACATGGGTGTGTTGGCAGGGTAGGCTCGTGTCTGACTGTCGCCAACATAATCCTGCCCAAGAATGAGATGCACTAAGCACTGACTGTACACTTCAACCTCGCGCCAGATGATGATGCGTCATACCTGATCTAACCAATCGCACATTTCCCTGATCCCCAGTAGCAAGAAGTGGAACTTGCGCACTCAAGCAAGCAGTGCAAAAAGTGCCACCAACAGTGAAAAAACATTTTCGTTCACCAGCATTCTCCATACAAAACAGATATGCATGTTGACCGAATATTTAACCCCTTACATTCCAGGGATTATTCAACAATGGTTTTAAATTGCTAAGGCCGAACCACAAAGGAGATATTCATGAAAAAACCTCAGCTGTCCCACTTTACCAGTGGTCCCACTTTACCAATGTTCACCCCAGTGTATAACCTATATATAAGTATATTGTATACTAGTAGGCCAAGCTAGCACACAGACAGAAATAGGCTGTTTTAAACACGATGTGAATCTCAATTGAAATTATGAAAAGTGCATTAAACATAAATGTTGTCATATTACAGTGTATGTCTGAAGGAATGGGATTGGAATGGTGCTGCCTATGATGATAGTCCTATAGCCCAAATTTGATCTGCTTACAGGAACATGGCATCCAGGAGTTATTGGACTAAACGCAGACGCACATTAAGAATCCTTCAGTCTTTTGAGTCACATTCTGACAATGGAGGAGATATTTTGGATGCTGTTGACCGTGACATCAGTCAGGCCCCGAATGACAGTGCTGAGGAGGAAGACGATGTTTTCATGGACTGCACAAGTTCATTTGATGACTGTAACGATAAGAGAGTTGATGGCATGACCTCAGATGGTGACTATGAAGACAGTGACTCAGAGGATGTTTGTGAAACTGATGAAGATAGTGAAGATGAATGTTCAAAATTGACAAATGTTCTTTGTGACTGGGCTCTGAGGAACAATGTGCCACAGAACACCTTTTCTGATCTTCTTAGTGTGCTACAGGAGTTCCATCCAAGCCTGCCAAAACAAGCTCGAACCCTGCTAAAAACAGCTAAAATAGCAGCCAATGTAAAGAACATAAAAGGAGGGGAGTATTTACACATTGGCATTCTCAAATACCTCCAGACAATCGCAACAGATGCTCTCCACAATGTTAGTGAGATGATTAATTTACAAGTTAATGTGGATGGTTTGCCATTATACAAGAGCTCAGCTTTGCAGTTGTGGCCAATCTTGGGCAAAGTGCCATTTGATAAGGATCCCTTTGTCATTGGAATGTTTTGTGGCAAGACAAAGCCTCTAGATTTAGAGGAATATTTGCATGATTTTGTGGAGGAGGTAGCACAGCTTGAGAAGGGGTTTCACATGGCTGGAAAGACCTTCTTTTTAAGAATTGACTGTTTCGTCTGTGACGCTCCCGCGAGGTCATTTCTAAAAAACATCAAAGGGCACAATGGGTATTTTGGATGTGAGCGTTGCACTCAAGAGGGAGTCTATGTCCACAACCATATGACTTTCCCTGAGAAGACAGCTGTGCCTCGCACAGATGACCAGTTTTTGAGAAAAGTGGATGAGGACCACCACAAGGGCGACTCCCCCCTTACTCGAATTAATCTAGGCATGATAACAATGTTCATCCTGGATTACATGCATCTTGTTTGTCTAGGCGTCACTCGAAAACTGATGCGTTTTTGGATGAAAGGAGATTTGTCGTGTAGGCTGGGTTCTCAGGCAGTGATGGCGATCTCTGCAAGACTGGTACAGCTAAGACAACACATCCCAATTGAATTTCAAAGAAAGCCAAGAAGTTTGTCAGAAATTGACAGATGGAAAGCAACTGAATACCGCCAGTTCCTTCTTTATACAGGCCCAATTGTTTTGCAAGGCATCCTTCCATCTTCCCAATACACCAATTTCCTAAATCTCTCCATTGCCATGTACCTCATGCTCTCCCCTGCTCTCTGCAAATACTATTGTGACTTTGCTGACGCTCTAATGTCTCATTTTTTGAATGAATTTGAACAATTATACGGAGCAAATGAATTGGTGTACAATGTGCATAATTTATGCCATCTAGCTGATGATGTGAGGAGATATGGAGCATTGGATGGAGTATCAGCCTTTCCATTTGAAAACTACATGAGGAAATTAAAAAAAGTTTGCAGGAAACCCCAATTTGTCTTACAACAACTACACCGGCACATCACATTGGAAAGAGCCTTTATGAAACCCAGAAAACTCAAAAACTCAAAGACAATACTGAAAATCAAACATACATGTGGACCAACAATTGCCACCTTGCCTCACTGCACCCAATACAGAAAGGCAGTTTTTGAACTTTTCAGTGTTGCCACAACTGTTGGTGACAACTGTGTCATGGCTCAAGGCAATCTGGGACTTGTACAGAACATACTCTGCGATGAGAGAACACAAAAAACGTACATCATTTTTAGGAGGTTTTTGAAACTAGAGTCACTGTTCTTCAGCCCCATGGACTCAAAGGACATTGGCTTTTATAAAGCCAGTAATCTAGAAAATACAGATCAAATGTATCGCTTGTCAGATGTCACCCAAAAGTATGTTTTGATACCAATGACATCAGAGTGGGCAGCCATTCCTCTCCTCCACAGTAATTAGCCACCCCCCCACCTGACAGTTTTTTTTTTATCTTTTTTTTATTATTATTATTTTTTTACTTTCAGGCCAATCATGTATTTTGTTGTGGAGTTCCTTGACAACTCTGTTGGGATTGTAAGCAACAGCTGGACTAATGGTGACAATTCGATGACCTTCTGGCCACCTTATGCAGATCCAAATAAATTTAAAATGGCTCTATTAACACATGCAGTCCCTGGACCAGCGTGGACCACCCACACCATCACAGTTTTGGGCACTGCAGGTAGGACTCTCTTTTTTTCAAGAATTGAAAATAATGCTGAATGCAAACATTAATCTGAACAGTTTGTAATTTCTTTTTCCCCTTAATGGTTGGTGAAAAGTTTATTCTCACTTAAAAAACAGTTTATCCATTTTTCCACAGGGTTACAACAGGAATGTCAGAAGCAGTGATGCCTGATGAATTGATATGGTATATAAATTTGGGTCTGACAAACTTTTGCCTTTACAGATGACTATGAAAAGGCGAGAAAAAAGGCCAAAATGGCAGAAACACATTTAGCTGTCGCCAGTGAGCCTGAGGAGTTGGAGAGATGCCAGCGTTCAAGACAGTAAGTTTGAGTTGTGCCACTGTAGAAGACATTGGGTTAAATTGTGCCAATTATTGAAGTAGATGATAATAATTCTGTCAGGACCATTAAAGTCTGAACACACTTTCTTTATTGAAAAGTTATGAATTAGATTTGGTTAGGCTTTGTTCAGAGGAGCACCGTGAAAAAGCAACCAACCAATTTAAGATTTGGAGAGCAAACATTCCCCTCATTAATTTAAGCAATAAGCCACGAGAGGCCGTGGGTTTACGCTTGATTTACAACGGCTGGGGAGTTGGAGCACGACGCCTATGCCATGTTATTCACAACAAGGAGCTGGGTAGGTAAATTATGAATGAGAAAACAAACAACTAAAGTTATCCTGTTTCTTTGTGCAGACCAACGAAACGTTACATCACCCTGCCTGAGCCTGGACCAAGTAGACCATTGCCACCAGTTCCACCAGCAGCGATGAACCTGACTCTTATGAGCCCACCCCCACCACCTTCACCAGTGAGGCAGCCATCATTGTCCTCATGTAGGTTATGCACATTTACACATTTTCCCCATAAACTCTAGGCCTATAAATCTCCCTCATGCACACACAAAGAAATGTCTTCTTTAATATCTGTGTGAATGACTGTAGTCGCATCAAAAGACAATTCTCTGAGGCACAATGTAACAGAAACTTTTTTTTCTCATCTTTGCAGCAAGTTCACACTCAGGCCAAGCCCATCACATGGACACCCAGCTGTTGAGCCCACCTCAACCCCTCCCAATTCACCCCCCTTTGAGGCAGCCATCATCATCCTCAAGTAGGCATTATTTACAACTTTTTCCCATACCCCACGCCCCAACACACACACACACACACACTCAAAAGATATGTATCATCTTGTTTAGTGTGACTGACTGCAACCACGTCAAAAACAATTTTGTTTGACACACGTGTAACAGTTTTTTTCTCATCTTTGCAGGAAATCCATCTGAACAAGTGGACGACCAACTTAGTCCACCCCTCCCTATTTACCCACCTGCAAGGCAGCCATCATTATCCTCAGGTAGGTTATGCAGATATACCTTAAGTGTTCAACTGGTATTGAGTCCAAAACTTTTACTGCTATTGCATCCATCAAGCCACTTAAATGTCCCTATAGCTGTCTATATCAGACTTAACTTGGATTGAGAATTGAGCTCTGATGGACAGTGAAGCAGTGACTGAAGTTATTTTGGATGTAGACAGTTCTAAAAATAGAAATGGTTTGATGGATTCAAGATCAGTTAGGAGTTTGGAGAAAACTGGAGGGTCTTTTTTATTGCATATTCATCCGTTTGTACACATTTTATATTTTTCCCCTTACATTCTGTATTATTTATCATAGCTCATTGAAAATTGGTGTTCATTCGTCTATTCGCATTTGGATACAAAGCAAAAGACATAAATCATGATACCTTTTGAAAAATCTTTAGAAAACATGTTAGCATGATAGCACTATCCTGACTGTAAGCTTCTCTCAAGCACAAAAGCCACTCAGTTCAGTGTCTTTTTCCTTTCAGGCCTTGAGAGATATTTGGTCTCTACGCTGGAGGAGATTAAGGATAGGCTGTCTGCATTGGAGCGGACGGTGACAATGTTGGCCAGATCAGGCAGCAACAAACACACAAAGCTGCCAGACAACTTGGAGCTACCTCTCCAGAACTTCCAGGACCTCAATGGACTGGAGGAAAAACTGGAGGACAGCCCCTACCAAAAAGAATTGGTATGTATATTGGTTTCTAAGTTGCAGCCCCTTTAAGTTCTTTGAAAAGGTATTATAGTAAAGGTCTGAGGCGAATTCCTCTCTATGATCAAGAAGTTATAAGTGATGATATATGGAGTTACCTTAACTGATGGCGTGTGTTATGATGCTTTTGAAAAATGTGCACAAGTGGGACTTTTGATTCAGTAGTTTGTGTTGTATCAGCTTGTTTTTTTATGTCCACATTAAATCTATGAAAATGGCTTATAATGTCCATTATTGTGGGAGCAGATGAGCTAATCTTTACATTTCTTTCCTTTAGACTGCTTATCTGGGGACAATTGGTGGTGCCACTGTCCAGGCCACAACCAGGAGGGTCCTGGCCACCGTTTTCGGCCATTCATTGGCCATGACCATCAATTGGAATGGGTGCAATGACAAAAGGGCATTCCGGGACCTAAAATTAAAGAGGGTAGTTGTAGGTAAGTTTTTTTTTTTTAAATCTCCTACGATAAAATTGGCTGATCATCACTCTTTGACTGGCACTTAAGACACTGGATTCTCTTCATCTACAAATTGGATTCCAAAGTGAAATTTTATTTTGTGAATAACAACAAAATAATTTGCCGTCACATTTTTAAAAATCTGTTGCATGTATCAAATAAATGAATACATATTTCCCACGAAACAATATTTTTTCCTCCATCTTATGTGTAGATTGAATGTTTAAAAAGTGTTTTGTTTTATTCACAAAAATTCCAATTGTCCCAACTTTTTAGAATCTGTCCTGTACAATGTGCATTTTACAGTTTTTCTCAATTGGTTTGGCTCATTTCTTGAAACTGAGATGACATTCCTATAACTATAAGGTCATTTTGCGAAACAGTGATACAGCTCTGCACAACCCTTCAGATAACCAGCAAAATGTCATATCTCTCCCAAAACCATTCATTCACGCTTCAAAAGGAAATCCCTTTCCCATGTAAATAGTCAGTACCATAAAAATGGCATAGATCCTTCTCAATTGCTTGGCCTCATTTTTGTTCATTAAGTGCTTCTGTCTAAATGACCTGGATGGCTCAACACAATTACATGGATCATCTGCAAATGCTCATATCTCTCCCAAAACAGTTTATCCATGTGTCAAAACTAAATATCCTTCTCAAATAAATAGTCAATACCCCCAAAATGCATTGTCCCTTTGGCATCGTGTAAGCACTGCAAGTCAAAATGCTTAGACAGTTTGTCAGAGGTCTAGCTAAAGGAATACTATTATATATAAAACTGGAGAAATAGGGTTTTACAGTGACAGCAGCCTCCAAAGTTTGACACCACACACAGTGCACTCATTTCACCAAAGAAATTGTTTATTCACACAATTTTCACACAAACAAAATTGCATGCATTACTGCATTACGAACAGAGAGTATAGGTATACAGTAAAAGGAAAATATGCATTTACCTCCTGCATGTGATGTCATGCGTCTATAGGCTATATCACAAAATATAAACATGAACCAAAAAAGGAATTGAAAAAAGCAAGTTCCACAAGTTTAACACTTGGATTAGTCGCTGTTGCTGTCTTCCCCCACCCTCTCCTGGTAGCCTTCCTCATCCTCCAGGCCATCCATCCGCTGCTCTCTGTTTGGCCACAGATTTTCATCAACATCGCACCGGATGTTCTCCCTTGCGATGCAGCGTGGAAAGAAGCGGCGTGAATGTCTTAGCCAACCCCGACACTGATCGCCTGTGATGTCATCGCAGGCAGCATCCATGGCATTGAGGAGAGACCTCTGATCCCCAATGTGGCGTTCATAAACCCTCCACCTCCAAGCAGAAAAAAATTCTTCAATGGGATTGAGGAATGGCGAGTATGGTGGTAAAAAAACATTACGCATCCTTGGATGGGTGTCGAACCACGCTCTGATGAGTGGGCCACGGTGAAAGCTGACATTGTCCCACACAATGACAAATTGTGATAGGTGGGGCGCTTCGAGTCCCCTTTCATTCTCGGGGACCAAATCCACATACAGACGATCCAGGTAGAGGAGGAGCCTCTGCGTGTTGTATGGGCCTAGGCTTGCAATATGTGTGGCCACACCATTGTCAGAAATGGCCGCACACATTGTGATATTTCCTCCTCTTTGACCCGGGACGTCTACTGTGGCCCGCTGGCCAATGATGTTACGTCCGCGCCTGCGGCACTTGGCCAGATTGAAACCTGCCTCGTCCACAAACACCAGGAGATGAGGTGTTTCTATTCCCTCCAATGCCATTATTCTCTACAAAAGAGAAACACAGGTAAAACCAAATCATGCAGATGGGTCATACACAGCAGTAATATCTTCTTCACAAAGTCAATATAACCTGCAACGGTTCCAAACCTATGCTGGCCTATGCAGAGATACTCCAGCTGGTATGTGACACAAAATGGAGAAATACTGATCACAGTTTTCTGTTACAGTTCTTAGGCAAAATTCTGTGGTCAGATACTGGATTCCAAAAGGTACAGTAAAGATACGGAAAACCCCCCAAACTTTGAACCTCTGCATAGTGTATAGGTTACAATGGTGGAAAACAAATACAGTAATTGACTTACCTGCACATACTGGTACCGCAGTTCTTTTACCCTCTCTGTATTCCTGTCAAATGGTACCCTGTATATTTGTTTCATTGTCATACGGTTTCTCTTGAGTACCCGGTCTATGGTTGATACACTAATGGAGTTGATATTGTGGAAGATGGCTTGGTCTTCAAGGACTGCATTGCGGATCTGTGTGAGTGTAATGGCATTGTTCTGTATGACCATGTTGCAGATGGCTTGTTCCTGGGGATCTGTGAGCAATCTCCTTCTACCGCCCACAGGAGGCTGTCGCCCAATTCTGCAGATAGACACGGACAACATGACAATTTGCACTGCAAAACTACTCTAAACTGCAACTGTAATTTGCTTTATTTTGTCCAATTTACTGTACTATGAACACTGCATCATACGATTTTGCAGTATAGGCCTACACACATGCACACACGTGCAGGCGTGCACGCACACACACACACACACACACACACACACACACACACACACACACACACCTTTCCAAGCAAAAATTGTAATTCCATCACTGCCTGGGTGCATACCTGTTTTCCCTGCGAAAGGTTTGAATGATGGAAGAGACTGTAGAGCGTGGCACGTTAGGCTGCACTTGGCGCCCTGCCTCTGCCATGGTTAGACCATGATTGACAACATGGTCAATAATGGTGGCTCTAATTTCATCGGGGACAGTGTGATGCCTACGCACGCCTCGCCCTCTTCCCCCTACTCCACCACCACGCATACGCACCCCTCTTCCTCTTCCTCTCCTTCCTCCTCCATCTCTTCCTCTTCCCCTTCCTCCAGCTGGAAGTTGACCTTGTTGAGGTTCCTCCATATTCATTCTGCAAATAGTACTGGCACCAGGCCAAGCTCTATATATACATGTATGGCCGTAGGCACAGTCATACACAACACCTGCCAGGTAACTCCACAAACTGTTGGATTGGTCATCTGTGATGTGGGAAACTCCTCCATCGTTAGTCTAAACCTGAATTCACCTGTCACTTATTCACCTAACTGCCATGTATTTATTCCAAAAATCTTCCAAATTCTTCTGACAAAAATATATATATATATACTATATTGTATTATGTCCTTGACTAATTTTGACAATTGAGCAGACTATTCTGCATATGATGGCTTATACGATGAAATTGTTCTGACATGTTTTGGAGGGAACAACCATAACATTGAGAAGCAGCTAATTGGGATAGATTATGAACATATATTCATTTGGAAGTTGAGCTAAATGTGGGATGATTGTGTTAACTGTGGGCCACTTGTACATAACCATTTGCAAGGATGCACTAGACACCGGAGACATGTACAAAGGATTTGCAATTTGACGAAAGCAATGAGAAATGCCAATCTGTTGTGAGAAGTTGCAAGTGGGTTTGGGGATTTGTCCATGTTATTTTGAGAATGTCATCTCAGTTTCAGGAAATGAGCCAAACCAATTGAGAAAAACTGTAAGTAATTCCTACTGTGCTTGTTCTCTGTTTATCTAGCACCCTGGTCCATATTGCACTCACTCTTCCAGTTTTAAACTAAACAAACTGCTAAAATTACACGCTGGACCTTTGAAATGAACTTCAAATCAAATATATCAAAAGTGCTGATTTTGCAAATAACCAAACATTCCTCTTATCTTGAAAACATTTTGCCCATCTATACAGATGCTGTTAGGAGAGGCTCAATGGACTCCCCACCAGCAGCACAGATTGAGGACGAGGTGAAGGTGTGGTTCCGGAATGCCCGAGATAGGGCGGGTGGCCGTAGGCAGCGGTACATTCGAGTTGCAGCACAGGACGTTTAATGTGTGTGTGTGCGCGCGTGCGCGTGTGTGTGTGTGTGTGTGTTAGTGGTGGAAGATATTCTTTACTTTTGAATGACAACCTCACTGGGATGTTAACCTATATACGCACCTGTCAATTTACAGAGGTGTGCAAAAGCGTTTGATGAACTGTATGTATTTGTTCAAATTTATTTATTTATTTATTCATTTATTTATTTATGTGAAATTATTTATTAAAACTTGGACTCTGAAATTTTGGCTATTTCACATTTTGTAAACATTATTATGTATTGTCAAACACAATAAATAATAAACACTATAGAAATTACTATTCAAACACACACACATTTTGATATTGATATTGTATGGGTCTAGGAAGGACAAAGTATTTATCAAGTCAATTATAGAATTCTTTAAATAATCTATACATTTTTTAAGTTTTTGTGTGCACACATTGTAGAATGAAATATAAATATTAATATATATAAAAATATCAATGTGTGTTTTCTGCGGGCCAGGAGAGGGCTATGCTTAGGGCAGAGTGAGGGCAGCCCATTCAGGACCTGTGTGGGCTTATTTAGGGCTAGGCGTGGGCTGCCCGTATGGGGCCCATACTGAGGGGCCAGTACTTTGCCAATGAGCAAAGCCTCACGGGCCCTGTGCGGGCAGCCCGCAGGGGGCCCCTAATATGGCCCATGGTGGGCCCAAAGGGGGCCTGCACGGGCTTGCTTGCTGGGTAGTGTCTATCTGAGCACCTACTCTGATGGCAAACTTTTTTTTTTTTTTTTTTAAAGATATTTTTTTGGGCTTTTTGCACCTTTATTGGATAGGACAGTGTAGAGACAGGAAATGAGCGGGAGAGAGAGACGGGAAGGGATCGGGAAATGACCTCGGGCCGGAATCGAACCCGGGTCGCCCGCATTCATGGTATGGCGCCTTAACCACCTGAGCCACGACGCCCC
This sequence comes from Neoarius graeffei, assembly GCF_027579695.1. NCBI lineage: Eukaryota > Metazoa > Chordata > Actinopteri > Siluriformes > Ariidae > Neoarius > Neoarius graeffei. Next base: position 7,358,146 of record NC_083586.1, read on the forward strand.
CGATGGCAAACTTTTTAACATCAGCCAAATAAAGGCTAGAACAAAATGCAGAACAGTATATGTATGTGAACTTCTCTATGCTGATGACTCAGCCTTGGTATCACACTGAGCAGGGCCTTCAGAGAATGCTCAAAACCTTCAGCAGAGTGTCCCATAGTCTTGGACTGACTATCAATGTGGAGAAAACTGAGGTTATGTACCAACCACCCCCTCCAGAAGCTGGGCAGCAATCAACTATTCTCTTTAATGACAACCGCCTGCAGGCAGTGGACCACTTCACCTACCTGGGTAGCACATTTGCCAGTAACAATAGTTTTGCTAAGGAAATAGAAAGAAGATTCAGCTCTGCCTCAGCTGCTTTTGGCAAGCTCCAGACCCAAGTCTGGAATTGCCCAGGAATACACCTCAATACCAAATGTAAAGTCTATCGAGTAGTGGTCTTATCTTGCCTTCCTTATTCAGCTAAGACATGTACCCTATACCGGCATAATTTCTGCAAATTGCAAAGAGTTCAAATGTAACATCTAAGGTGCATCTTGCACATCAAATGGAGTGACAAAATTTCCAATGCCAAAGTGTGGAATCAAGGTGGTATGCCAAGTTTAGAGGCACTGCTGACCAAGCATCAACTTTGTTGGACTGGAAATGTAGTCAATGATAGACTACCCAAAGCTGTATTCTATGGAGAACTCCAGCAAGAGGGGTGTTGGGTGGCCCAAGTTTCACTACAAAGAATGCATCAAGCAACATCTGAAGGCAAGCAACATTAATGTGAAAACATGGGAGGCAGCTGCTATGGACCACCTTACCTGGCCCCAGCATGTCAATGAATCCATCAAAAAGATTGAATCCAGACTGCAAGAAGAATCCAAACTGCACAGACAAAGAAGAAGAGCTCGTATTATAGATCATGCACCAAACTCTAGTGAGCTCTGCTACCAGCACTGTGGGACAGCATGTCTCCATTGCATTGGCCTCTTATCACATGAACTTACTTGTCAGTTGTGTCATACTCTTGTTGAGTGACAGACAACATTTTCTGCAATTGAATGCTTCAAGTGGTAATATTTTTATGTGGAATTTGGGGGAAATGTCAGTTTAAGGAATAAAACAAAAATGTTTATGTTTCTCAAACACCTATCTATAAATTGTCAAACCAGAGAAACTGATAACTTTGCAGTGGTCTCACTTCTTTTTTCTTCAAAATAGATACACTGATCAGCCATAAAATTACAAACACTGAAAGGTACAGGGAATTACACTATCAGAATCAAGTTTATTGCCAAGTGCATTCTCACATAGAAGGAATTTGGTGATTGGTGCTTTAACAGTTACAGTGGGGCAAAAAAGTATTTAGTCAGACACCAATTGTGCAAGTTCTCCCACTTAAAAAGATGAGAGAGGCCTGTAATTTTCATCATAGGTACACTTCAACTATGAGAGACAGAATGGGGGGAAAGAATCCAGGAAATCACATTGTAGGATTTTTAATGAATTAATTGGTAAATTCCTTGGTAAAATAAGTATTTGGTCACCTACAAACAAGCAAGATTTCTGGCTCTCACAGACTTGTAACTTCTTCTTTAAGAGGCTCCTCTGTCCTCCACTCGTTACCTGTATTAATGGCACCTGTTTGAACTCGTTATCAGTATAAAAGACACCTATCCACAACCTCAAACAGTCACAATCCAAACTCCACTATGGCCAAGACCAAAAAGCTGTCAAAGGACACCAGAAACAAAATTGTAGACCTGCACCAGGCTGGGAAGACTGAATCTGCAATAGGTAAGCAGCTTGGTGTGAAGAAATCAACTGTGGGAGCAATTATTAGAAAATGGAAGACATACAAGACCACTGATAATCTCCCTCGATCTGGGGCTCCATGCAAGATCTCACCCCATGGGGTTAAAATGATCACAAGAATGGTGAGCAAAAATCCCAGAACCACACGGGGGACCTAGTGAATGACCTGCAGAGAGCTGGGACCAAAGTAACAAAGGCTACCATCAGTAACACACTATGCCACCAGGGACTCAAATCCTGCAGTGCCAGACGTGTCCCCCTGCTTAAGCCAGTACATGTCCAGGCCTGTCTGAAGTTTGCTAGAGAGCATTCAGATGATCCAGAAGAGGATTGGGAGAATGTCATATGGTCAGATGAAGCCAAAATAGAACTTTTTGGTAAAAACTCAACTTGTCATGTTTGGAGGAGAAAGAATGCTGAGTTGCATCCAAAGAACACCATACCTACTGTGAAGCATGGGGATGGAAACATCATGCTTTGGGACTGTTTTTCTGCAAAGGGACCAGGACGACTGATCCGTGTAAAGGAAAGAATGAATGGGGCCATTTATCGTGAGATTTTGAGTGAAAACCTCCTTCCATCAGCAAGGGCATTGAAGATGAAACATGGCTGGGTCTTTCAGCATGACAATGATCCCAAACACACCGCCCGGGCAACGAAGGAGTGGCTTCGTAAGAAGCATTTCAAGGTCCTGGAGTGGCCTAGCCAGTCTCCAGATCTCAACCCCATAGAAAATCTTTGGAGGAAGTTGAAAGTCCATGTTGCCCAGCGACAGCCCCAAAACATCACTGCTCTAGAGGAGATCTGCATGGAGGAATGGGCCAAAATACCAGCAACAGTGTGTGAAAACCTTGTGAAGACTTACAGAAAATGTTTGACCTCTGTCATTACCAACAAAGGGTATATAACAAAGTATTGAGATGAACTTTTGTTATTGACCAAATACTTATTTTCCACCATAATTTGCAAATAAATTCTTTAAAAATCAGACAATGTGATTTTCTGGATTTTTTTTTTTCTTATTTTGTCTCTCATAGTTGAGGTATACCTATGATGAAAATTACAGGCCTCTCTCATCTTTTTAAGTGGGAGAACTTGCACGATTGGTGACTGACTAAATACTTTTTTGCCCCACTGTAAAATAGAAGAATTTAGCAAAGACAAAAAGTAGCTATATCCATAGAATAAGAAATAGAAGAATCTGAAATATACAAATTTGAAAAGTGAACATAAAAGGGGTATGTGCATGAGTTGTTGAAGTCCAATCTGTACAGTATATCTGGAATGTGTAAAAATAGGTCACATGATGAAGATGGAGAAGAGACATGATAAGAGTGCTTGAGAGGAAGATTATGGTTGTACTGGGCTAAGTCAGTAACCAAGCTGTACAGTGTGAGTTGGAATGTACAATAACGTTTTACAGAATGGAGATGTATGACATGGCCTTGAAATGTGCAAAAATTGCAATTCAGAGACAAAGTGCATTAATGTCACAGATTGGAAGTGTGAGGTTAGAGTCAGTGGGGGTCTTTGACCTTATTGATGAGGCCAGCTGCAATGGGGAAAAAGCTGGCCTTATGGTGTGAGGTTTTGGTTCTAATGGACCACTACCTCCTAACAGAGAGGAATGGTTCAAAAAGTTTGTGTCTGGGGTAAGAGGGGTTGGTCACAATCCTTCCTGCTCTCCTCAGGGTCCTGGACTTGTGCAGGTCCTGAAGAGATGGAAGGTTGCAGCCAATCATCCTTTCAGCAGAGCGGATGATGCACTGCAGTCTGCCCTTGTCCCTGGCATTGGCAGCAGCGTACCAGACAGTGATGGAGGGGGTGAGGATGGACTCAGTGATAGTGGTGTAAAGTGCACCATTATTGTCTTTTGCAGATCAAACTTTAACTTCCACAGGAAGTACATCCTCTGCTGTTTTTTCTTGGTGAGAGAGCAGGTATATGTCTCCTATTTAAGGTCCTGGGTGATTATAGTACCCAGGAAGTGGAAATGCTCCACAGAGGTTACTGGGGAGTCAATCAGGGTGATGGGGGAAGGTGTGGCAGAGCTCCTCCTGAAGTCCACAATCATCACTATCTTTAGAGCATTAAACTCCAAGTTGTTCTGCCTGCACCAGGACACCAGATGGTCAGTCTTCCACATGTAGGCAGACTCATCCTCATCAGAGATGATTCTAATGAGGGTAGTATGATCTGTAAACTTTAGGAGCTTGACAGACTGATGACTGGAGGTGCAGCTGTTGGTGTACAGGGAGAAGAGTAGAGGAGAGAGAACACAGCCTTGGGGGGATCTAGTATTGATGGTTCGGGAGTCAGAGATGTGTTTCCCTAGCTTTATCTGCTGCTTCCTGTCAGACAGGAAGTCAGTGATCCACCTGCAGGTGGAGTCAGGCATGTTCAGCTGGGACAGCTTGTCCTGCAGAAGAGCTGGGATGATGGTGTTGACAGTGGAACTGAAATCCACAAATAGGATCCAAGTGTAGGTTCCTGGGAAGTCCAGGTGCTGGAAGATGAAGTCAAGAGCCATGTTGACAGCATTGTGAGCAGATCTGTTTGGTTTGTAAGAGGTCCAGGAGCAGATCAGTGATGGCTTTGAGGTGGTAAAGCACAAGGGATTCAAAGGATTTCATAACCGCAGAAGTCAGGGTGATGGGTCTGTAGTCATTTAATCATGTGATCCTTGGCTTTTTGGGGACAGGGATAATGGTGGAGGCCTTGAAGCAGGCTGGCACATGGCATGTCTCTAGTGAGGTGTTGAAGATGTCTGAACACTGCAGACAGTTGATCAGCATAGTGCTTCAGAATGAATGGTGAGACTGAATCAGGACCTGCTGCTTTGCAGGGGTTCAGCTTCTTAAAAAGCTTGCTAACATCTCTCTCCAGAATAGAGAGTTGAGGCTGTGGTGGAGGGTGAATGGGCCTCCTAGGTCTGAAGTTGTAGAGAGGCCTTGGCAACAGTAGAGGTGGAGGAGATGGTGGGCTGGAGCTGGATTCTGGAGTCACAGAGGATGTTATCAGGACAGTCCAATTGTCTTTAAAAGTGACAGTAGAACTCATTCAGCTGGTTGGCCAGGTACAAATCATTGAGAGTAGGGGCCTGAAGGCTTGTGGCTGGTGATCTGACTGAGCCTTTTCCAGACAGATGTTGACTCATTGACAGAACTGGTGCTGGATTTTCTCAAAGTACAGATGTTTAGCTTCTCTCACTGCCTTGCTAAACCTATTCCTAGACTCCTTAAACCTGTCCCTGTCTCCACTTCTGAACGCTTCTTCCTTTTGCCGCCTTAGCTGTCTGAGCTTATCTGTGAACCTGGATTTGTCATTATTGTAATTCACCCTGGTTCATGATGGAACACAGCAGTCCTCACAAAAGCTGATGTAGGATGTCACAGCCTCTGTTTACTCATCTAGACTATTTGTAGCAGTCCTGAACACATACCAGTTTGTACAGTCCAAGCATGCCTGAATACTTGCTGCAGCCTCATTGCTCCACATCTTAGATGTCCTTACTACAGGTTTCCTCAGCTTGAATTTCTGTCTGTATGCAGGAATCAGTTGTACCATGACACGGCCAGAGTGGCCCAGTGCAGTGCAGGGGATGGTGTGATAGGCATTATTGACTGTGGTGTAGCACCGATCCAAAATATTCTCCTCTCTGGTCAGACATTGAATAAACTGTTTGTATTTTGGTAGTTTGTGGCTGAGGTTACCTTTGTCACAGAGGACAATAACTAGGGAGTCTGGGTTACTCTGCACCACACCCAGTATCTGATCTGCCAGCATGCCCTGTGCATTCTGCATGTTGGCCTGTGGTGGACTGTAAATGCCAACCAGAATGAATGAAGCAAACTCACATGGGGAGTAGAAGGGTTTGCAATTAACAAAAAGTGATTCCAGGTTGGGAGAACAGTGTTGCAGGATCAGTCACATCACTGCAGCACCCGCTGTTGACATAAAAACAGATTCAATCATCCTTTGTTTTACCAGAGAGATCCGTGCTATGGTCTGCTCTGAAAAGTTGGAAGCTGGCCAGCTGCAGTGCAGAGTCCCAAATGAGTCCTCACAGCCACGTCTCCATGAAGCATATAGTAAAACGGAAGATGAATGAAAGTCCCTGTTTCTTCCCACTAGCAGCTGGAGTTCATCCAGTTTGTTGCACAATGATTGCACATTGGAGAGAAATATTGCAGGTAGTGCGAAGTGTGCACTGACCGAGGCACACAAGCACATTTTCCTCTCTTCCGGTGTCTCACTGAGTGAGCACCTTTGACCAGAATGTCCGATATTTCCATGGAAGACACCAGAAAAGTAGGTAATAAATCCATTGGAGTTGTTTCCCTGATGTTCACGAACTCTTCTCTGGTGAAAGAGATTTGAGTATGGCAGCCAGGATTATATGCAGGTTGTACAATGAGTTTACAGAGTTTACAAACAAAATAAGACAAAACAATGCACACCAAAACACAGAGGCAGCCATCCGTGGCATCATCTTGGGGTAAAACTGGTATTTTGGTACTCTTATGTTACAATGGCACCTGTCAAGGGGTGGGATATATTGGGCTGCAAGAGAAGTGTCCAGTCTCAAAATTGATGTGTTAGAAGCAGGAAAAATGGGCAAGCGTAAGAATCTGAGTGACTTTGACAAGCACCAAATTGTGATGGCTAGATGACTGGGTCTGAGCATCTCCAAAATGGCACATCTTGTGGGGTGTTCCCAGTATGCAGCGGTTAGTACCAAAAGTGGTCTCAGGAAGGACAACCAGTGAACCAGTTAGAAGGTCATGGATAGCCAAGGCTCACTGATTCACCTGGGGCATGAAGGCTAGCTCATATGGTCCAATCCCACAGAAGAGCTAGTGTAGCACAATACTGCTGAAAAGTTAATGCTGACGATAACAAAGACTGATCAGTGTATAAATTTAACATAATCGACTAACATTAATAACATAGGCTCTGAAATTATAATAGGATGTTTATCGAAATTATATTGAGTATAAAGAAGTGTTCCTTTTAAAATGAATATACTCCTTTGTATAATCACATTTTATTGGATATAAGTTGCTTTAATAAGAGACATGATTAGTTCATTGGGATGCAAATATTTTTCTTGTTTCTGGTTGTAAGCTACTAGATAGATAGCTACACTATAAACACAGATATAATGAAAGTCAGCAAAGGAGCCTGCTAGAGTTTACTATAATAGAAAAGTAGACCTCGTCTCTTAGTCTTGCCTCTGACATTCTGTTTCCCGATCGACCGACCTCCGCCCATCTCTTTGACCATGATTCTAATCTACTGTTTTGGCTTCATCTACAGTTTGCTTCTCCTGCTCTCCCCTGCACCTGCATCCATAAGTGCCTGCACCCTGACAGATGATATGATCAACTCATCCACCTGGGATGACCATCTGTTCCATCTAAGACTATCGCTCAATATTCACCATTCAAAGCAGATCTATATGGTAGTGACTACCATTGTACAACCTGCATGAGCTCACCTTATAGTAATGCACCTTATATCCATCAGTTAACTGAAACCAAAAGGTGGAACTCACCCCCCCCCCATTTTTTAACTAGTTAAGGTACAATCTACTCTCAATCTTTCTTTATTAGTCTTTTCTATTTATAACATTGCCATAAAATACAGTGAAAACTCCACTGAAAACCATTAAAAATAACTGGTGAATATAGGGGAAAAAATACACCTGCAGCATTTGAGTCCCTTTTTCCTGCTTGGAAATAAGATATGTTTGTGACCATAGAACCTAAGACTAGCAACAACATGGCTACAATGTTTTATCACAGTTTTGCTCCTCAGCTATTCTCCAACATCACTTTCCCCATGATAACTTTGATGGAGAAACTCAGTTGTCACCTGAAGTAATTTTTCTTTTCTTATCAATGTTTTTCACACCTCAAGAATTTTCTCCTACTCTTTTACTCAATTTTTTGCATTTGAATAACAGCATGAAATGTTAATAAAATCTTAAAAATCTCACTGAAAGTTTGAAACACTTCAAAGTGGTCTGGAATAGTTTTCGTCTCTGAGAAGGCGCTCTCATTCATGTTAAGCAGTTCTCTCCTGCCATGTGGTTCTTCTGTGCTGCAAACAGACGATTGTATGGTAGTCAGATGATGCTATCATTTAATTACAGTAAAGAAGCTCGAAATTGAAGCTGAGTGAACTAGATTGAGCTCAAAGATTTTATGTTGAACCCACAAACAGAGGATTTTACAAAAAGCCTACAAAGAAACTTCATGATGCATGGCTCTTTCCATCTTGTGTTCTACTCTCTTAGGATGGTTGGCTCCTACAAATGGAGCAAATAAATGACACTTTCAAGTCACCATAACCTAGCTCATCAACTCATCAGCTTCATAGACATCACTAGCCTTGAGCCGATACTGAATGGTCAGAAATGCACTTGCATATCTCCAACAGGAATGGGGATGATCCTCAACTGAACCCAGTTAAAATTTAATTGAAATGCTAAAGTATCCAAAGGAGTCTGTCCATGATGGACAGGGACTGTGGGTGGGACACTTCAGAGCATTAAACATTACTAATTGGACAGCAACCACATTGGAACAGTGGGTTTCATCAACAAAGTTTCAAAACTTCACTTCTGCCAGTGGTATCAAAACCTTCTAGGGCCTCGTTGATTTCAGATCCAATTAAATTGTCTTCTGTGTTCAAAGGGCTTTGTCAAAGATGTGAAAAGGTGGACCATGCTGTCTAGAACAGGAAATATTTGCTGTATAGTACCAGTCAAAAGTTTGGACAAAACTTCGAATTCAATTTTTTTAAAAAGACATGAAAGACACTTCATATCTTAATGTAATGATGGACTATCATTTCTCTTACTTAGAGTAGTTATTGACATCATATGGATAACAAGCATTGTTAAATTACTGTATTTTTATTATTTACTATTTACAGTTTGATTATCTGAAATACAGGGGCAGCTCTGTCGCCTCACAGCAAGAAGGTCCGGGTTCGAGCCCCATGGCTGGCGAGGGCCTTTCTGCGCGGAGTTTGCACGTTCTCCCCGTGTCTGAGTGGGTTTCCTCTGGGTCAAAATGTATCAAATCAAAATGTATTTGAGATCATCTCATCTCATTATCTCTAGCCGCTTTATCCTTCTACAGGGTCGCAGGCAAGCTGGAGCCTATCCCAGCTGACTATGGGCGAAAGGCAGGGTACACCCTGGACAAGTCGCCAGGTCATCACAGGGCTGACACATAGACACAGACAACCATTCACACTCACATTCACACCTACGGTCAATTTAGAGCCACCAATTAATCTAACCTGCATGTCTTTGGACTGTGGGGGAAACTGGAGCACCCGGAGGAAACCCACACAGACATGGGGAGAACATGCAAACTCCAAACAAAGGCCCCTGTCGGCCACTGGGCTCCAACCCAGAACCTTCTTGCTGTGGGGCAACAGTCAAGTCAAGAGAAGTTTATTTGTATAGCGCTTTTAACAATAAACATTGTCGCAAAGCAGCTTTACAGAATTTGAACGACTTAAAACATGAGCTAATTTTGTCCCTAATCTATCCCCAATGAGCAAGCCTGTGGCGACGGTGGCAAGGAAAAACTCCCTCAGATGACATGAGGAAGAAACCTCGAGAGGAACCAGACTCAAAAGGGAACCCATCCTCATTTGGGCAACAACAGACAGCCTGACTATAATATTAACAGTTTTAACATGAGGACAGTTTCGATGATATTATAACTCTTCATTGATGGAAACTTGAGTGCAAAACTGCTCATGATAACTGCAGTCCTAAAGTTAGCAAGACAACTGTAGTCCTCAGCCATAAAAGCATTACTGTAAGAGTCCAGAGCATCCTCCAGGTATAACCCTCAACTGTCCTCATGGGGCCGTCCTTCACAGGAGCGGTGCGATAAAACTCCGACCCGACACAGGGCACCAGGATGGACCAAGCAGGTCCGAGGGGCAGAAGAGGCCAGCATCTCAATCCCAGGACCAACATGTAACTCAGAGGGACAGATTGGGGGGGGGGGGGGGGGGAGAGAGAGAGAAAGAAAACACATGTTGTTAGGTATGCCCTAAAAATGACAAGTATTAAATCTGTGTGGTAGGCTTGCAGAGACGAGAGTCTTTACATCAGGCATAACACACAACAATGGCATGTTAATATGGTAAAAAATATATCATGACCTGTTCTGGCTGGATGCTTGATTGGGTGATGGGAGCACACTCCTCAGCAATGGGGACTGACAGCATCCATACATCCCAGTTTACCAAAACACTCTATGTCTGAGGACCCTCTAGATCTACACCTTTACCTCATAAACACCATTAACAAAAGTCTTGACTAAACAGATATGTTTTCAGCCTAGACTTAAATGCTGAGACTGTGTCTGATTCCTGAACATTACTTAGAAGGCTGTTCCAACCCAGAACCTTCTTGCTGTGAGGCAACAGTGCTAACCACTACACCACTGTGCCGCCACCCATGGCATAAATCTGAAGGAAAAAAGGGATGGATATGGAACGAGTCTGTTATGCAAAAAAAAGTAAACTGTTAAAACTATTCCAGTATTATGTTAACATGTTAAAACTATTACAGTATTATTAAAGATACAATTAAAAAATACTATTTTAAGCATCAAAGACAGAGGAGTGGATGTGTATTAAAATGCAAAACTGGAGAAATGTACAGAAGTAAAATCATGTTTTTGTCAGGACAGCTGACTGTGCAGGTTAAGCACTTGATCACAATGTCGTGTACTGAATATGCAGTCCGCATTTCAACCTGTGCTGTTGCTCCTCCTCACAAACCTGTTTTGACAAAAGGGAAATAGGATTTGTCAGAGCTTGAATTCTCACTGCACCAAAATGTCAAGAGTCTTTACCAGGAACATCTCTTCTTTGGAAATTAATATTCAGCACAGGGACTCACATTCTATCCTCCCTGCAGAGTGTGTGTAAAGGACATGATCTCCATCAAACTCAGCCCAGTGATTTTATCATTACCATCATGCTACTCCAGCAAAAATACCTCCTCTATTAATATTTTATTCAGTTTAATATTAATAATTTATGAACAGTTTTAATTTTACATTTAAATGTATTTTTATTCACTTAATCATATGAAATAACATTTTAAATGAACCATTAACTTGTATTATTTATAATTCATTTAATGATACCTTTAAAATCATATTAACACATTATTTGCAGAAAAACAATAGTATTATTCCTTAAATTTGTTATTTTATATACACTACATAAAAATAATTGTCTCCTTTGTGCCTTTTTGCATAAGCATTGCTCTAAGCATCTATCCAGTTCATAAATCAAATTCAAAATATGTTATGCTTTGTTTATATTCTCCAAATGTGCAATTTACTGTTATGCTCAATGCAAGCAAAATGCTGATTTTTTTAATTATGATTATTTTTTAATCTGCACTAATTGGAAATTGATGCAGTGATTCTTAAGCCTTCATTATGGTCAAGTCAAACTTGTGAGCTACTCTGAACTCATCCATTAAAGCAAAAACCCAGAAAGAAGCTTCTCAGAAATGGAACTGCTTTGAGATGGCTGTTCAAAAGCACCAAACTGCACTGCTTTATGTTTCTTCATTCCTGCCCCCTCACCCCAAATGCAGCCTCCAGCTGCAGCTTTGTGGAAATGAAGGCAGAGGAACATTCAGAACTCCTTTTTTTTCGTGGGGTGGGGGGTAGACTGCATTCCAAATCATGAGACAAGAAAGTTGCTCATGTCCCACAATCTCTTACCTCTACAGATTTCATAGGCTACTGTATATTCATCAACATGATTTCATCTCTCATCAAAATTCTTAATATTCATTTTGGAAGAGTCATTAAAGTTAAGCTTTTTGGGAAACTTTGTAAAAGGTAAGACAACTTGGTGAACTTTGGTCTCAGGAATTTCATAGGCTTCACATTATTAATAATGTGGTAAATTCCAAATCACGTGGAAGCATGTGATTTGAAATTTACCACATTATTAATAATGTGAAGCCTATGAAATTTCAAAGTTCAAATTTCATCTCAGGAAGTTTAACACTAACACCAACATTGTAACACTGGTACTGTAACTAACATTAACACACAACATTAACATTGTATTACAATGTTAATTGTAATACAATCATTCTTACTTCTCAATAATAATTCTTAATTCTTACAACTGTAATTCTTACAGTTGTAAGAATGTAGCCAACTCTTAATATGCAACATTAATCTTGTAACACTAACTTTGTAACACCAACAATGTTACATACTGTAATTTTATATTAATGACCTCACAGGTGTAGCTCAAAATTTAAGTGGAGTCTATTTTTTTTAAAAACTAATACCATGTTTGTGTAACTATTATCGTGAAGCCTGATTTAAAAAAAGTTGTGTGCGCAGTCATTTATCATTAACCATAACAAGATGCACACCAGTTTATACACTAATAAATGCAAATCATGTTATCAAAAGAATTATAAATTTCCAATTAATCTGTGAGGAAAACCCAGGTGAAAATCATGATACAGGAAAACGTCTGAGGAAAACAAATAGCAACACAGTAAAGATACATAATTAATTAATTATTACAAAATTAATTCACATGATTTCTTTTTGTTGTTGTTGGTGATAAACTTGATGGCCTGTCAGTGTTTGCACTCTTATATTTGAGTGTAATTATTTGTTTAGTATAATTTGCCTACCTACAGAATTGTACATACTACTGATCCAATTTTTTTTGGGTCCTTCGATAAAATAATAAGTGTGCCAGAATAGAAGTACTTGTGTCATCATATGCACTCTCATTTTTTCAAAAAAAAAAATTAAAAAGCAAACAAGCAATAACCTGCTAAATTTGTCAAAGAATACAAGCCCACTTTAGATTTCACTCTGATTCTCCTTTTTTGTTAGTTTTTTTGGAAATTGAGCTTACTTCACACTGCTGCTCAATTCACTTCAAATATTGAAACGTACATCTTTCTTTTCTTTTGTAAAAGGCATGCCTCCTCACTTGCATCCTCTTTTCTTTCCTTAGCCTAGTTATTATGTACCCTGACTGTGTCACTTCTCTGGAAACCTATTTTGCAGTGAAATATGGGCCAGCATGTTTGCTTATGTTGTTTCACAGTAAAAACAATCTCAGACTGCAAGATTGGTTTCCCTTAATGAGGATGTGCCAATTTCATTCAGTAGCCTGGTGCACCGTTTAAGGTGTTAGTGCACCTGATCCCATTTCTCAAAGCAAAGCATGAGAAAATGCTGCATGATTAGTCAAATATCAAGATAAATGTCTGATATTCCAAGATATTGTTTTTTTTTAATTGTGGAGAGGTAATGCTGTGTGATTTGTCTTGCAAATGATTAGTTTGATGACTGAAGCAATTTCGTACTTATGCAGGATCTAGAGGTCCTCAGGTAAAATCCAAGACCCTTAAAGCTGCAGTCAGTAGGATTGAGAAGAGAGTGGAATTAGTTTGAAAATTTGAATGATTAAAAATTCAAGGCATCTCCCTCTGCCCTGTGCTCCAGCTCTGCCTCTAAAGGCCCTCCCCGCAGAGGAGACTGCCTTGCAAGCATTGGCAGTATTGGCAACTGAAGTTGTTTGATAAAAACCTGTTGTGAATAGTGTTACATAAGCAGTAAACCACTTATGAAAACATTTAGCTGTGAGACCACAAGCACACAAATAGCATTCGTTACAAATGACATAGCTTTTGCTCATTAATATTTATAGCACATCACATACAATTACAATTCTATGAGAATTGTACAGTAAAGAAATGGAGCAAGTTACACTCAGTGATGACATATCTGGAGTGAAATCCAGATATGCAAACATTCAAAAACACAATGAAGAACTTAAATGTTGGTTAACATGTCTAGGGTTGCCAAAAGCTGGAAATAAGGCTGAACTTGTGAAAAGGTGAGCTTCAATGCAAGGCCTGTCCCCAAAACTGGGTTACATGCATACAGTGGTGCTTGAAAGTTTGTGGACCCTTTAGAATTTTCGATATTTCTGCAAAAATATGACCTAAAACATAAGATTTTCATACAAGTCCTAAAAATAGATAAAGAAAACCCAGTTAAACAAATGAGACAAAAATATTATACTGGTCATTTATTTATTGAGGAAAATGATCCAGTATTACATATCTGTGAGTGGCAAAAGTATGTGAAACTTTGCTTTCAGTATCTGGTGTGACCCCCTTGTGCAGTAATACCGGAAACATTTAATTGTGGTTAACTGTTGATTAGTCCTGCACACCGGCTTGAGGAATTTTAGCCCATTCCTCCATACAGAACAGCTTCAACTTTGGGATGTTGGTGGGTTTCCTCACATGAACTGCTCACTTCAGGTCCTTCCACAACATTTCGATTGGATTAAGGTCAGGACTTTGACTTGGCCATTCCTTCTTTATTCTTTGGTAGAACGACTTTTGTGCTTAGGATCATTGTCTTGCTGCATGACCCACCTTCTCTTGAGATTCAGTTCATGGACAGATATCCTGACATTTTCCTTTAGAATTCACTGGTATAATTCAGAATTCATTGTTCGAACAATGATGGCAAGCCGTCCTGGCCCAGATACAGCAAAACAGGCCCAAACCATGATACTACTACCACCATGTTTCACATATGGGATAAGGTTCTTATGCTGGAATGCAGTGTTTTCCATTCTCCAAACATAATGTTTCTCATTTAAACAAAAAAGTTCTATTTTGGTCTCATCCATCCACAAAACGTTTTTCCAATAGCCTTCTGGCTTGTCCATGTGATCTTTAGCAAACTGCAGACAAGCAGCAATGTTCTTTTTGGAGAGCAGTGGCTTCTCCTTGCAATCCTGCCATGCACACCATTGTTGTTCAGTGTTCTCCTGATGGTGGACTCATGAACATTAAAATTAGTCCATGTGAGAGAGGTCTTCAGTTGCTTAGAATTTACCCTGGGGTCTTTTGTGATCTCACCAACTATTACACGCCTTGCTCTTGGAGTGATCTTTGTTGGTCAACCACTTCTGTGGAGGGTAACAATGGTCTTGAATTTCCTCCATTTGTACACATTCTGTCTGACTGTGGATTGGTGGAGTCCAAACTCTTTAGAGATGGTTTTGTAACCTTTTTCTGCCTGATGAGCATCAACAACACTTTTTCTGAGGTCCTCAGAAAAATATTTTTGTCTCATTTGTTTAACTGATTTCTCATCTACTTTTAGGATGTGTGAAAATCTGATAATGTTTTTGGTCGTATTTATGCAGAAATATAGAACATTCTAAAGGGTTCACAAACTTCCAAGCACCACTGTACATTTAGATGCAAGCTCAATTGTCACTTTGGCCACAAAATTAAAGAATGAATCCTAATATCCAAGTCTGCTAAGCATTATATTTTTACCATTAAATCCTTGTAGTGTTTCAATCTAATAGGCCTACGTGAACTGAACAAAAAAGGCCAGAACTTCACTCACGTCCAGTTCAACTTTTTCTCATGGGAGAGCTGTACTTGAATATAGGCCTAGTTACTATAGATCTAGTATGCAAACAAAACCTTGACTGCTCCTGCATGAAAACATGTCCTGCGTTAAATGCAGAAACAAGTGTTTATAACAACTTGCAAACACACAAATTAATCAAATCAAATCAAGTTTATTTGTACAGCGCTTTTAACAATAAACATTGTCGCAAAGCAGCTTTACAGAATTTGAACGACTTAAAACATGAGCTAATTTTATCCCTAATCTATCCCCAATGAGCAAGCCTGTGGCGACGGTGGCAAGGAAAAACTCCCTCAGATGACATGAGGAAGAAACCTCAAGAGGAACCAGACTCAAAAGGGAACCCATCCTCATTTGGGCAACAACAGACAGCCTGACTATAATATTAACAGTTTTAACAGATATAACCCTCAACTGTCCTCATGGGGCCGTCCTTCACAGGAGTGGGGCGATAAAACTCCGACCAGACACAGGGCACCAGGATGGATCAAGCAGGTCCGAGGGGCAGAAGAGGCCAGCATCTCAATCCCAGGATCAACATGTAACTCAGAGGGACAGATGGGGGGGGAGAGAGAGAGAAAGAAAACACGTTGTTAGGTATGCCCTAAAAATGACAAGTATTAAATCTGTGTGGTAGGCTCGCAGAGACGAGAGTCTTTACATCAGGCATAACACACAATGGCATGTTAATATGTTAAAAAATATATCATGACCTGCTCTGGCTGGATGCTTGATTGGGTGTTGGGAGCACACTCCTCAGCAATGATGAGATGCAGATGGGACCCTTAGGGCTGGCCAAGACAATTCAGTTACATTTCACCGGGTCTGGGACATGCGACAGAATGTCTGACGGCCGATTCCCTGCAGGCTATGATAGCCAGTCGAGGTCCCCACCGTCTCCACCAAAAGATTTCCAAATTAACATCCATCCATCCATTATCTTTAGCCACTTCTCCTGTACAGGGTCACAGGCAAGCTGGAGCCTATCCCAGCTGACTGTGGGCAAGAGGCAGGGTACACCCTGGACAAGTTGTCAGGTCATCGCAGGGCTAACACAGAGACAAACAACCATTCACACTCACATTCACACCTACAGTCAATTTAGAGCCACCAATTAACCTAACCTGCATGTCTTTGGACTGTGGGGGAAAACTGGAGCACCCGGAGGAAACCCATGCAGACATGGGGAGAACATGCAAAATTCACACAGAAAGGCCCTCATTGGCCACCGGGCTCAAACCCAGGACCTTCTTGCTGTGAGGTTACAGTACTAACCACCATGCTGCCCAAATGAACATACAAACACAAAATTTACTGGCATAGTGATAAATGCTATATAAAAACACCAAACTGCCTGGGCACTTCACAAAGAGATTTTACACAACATTCAAATAAAAACACTAACCAGTAGCCTCAGCATTAGAAACAAGCTTATGCCCAACTGCAGAAGTCACATGCAAGATGCACTTTAGAGGTGCTACTGTAACCATTACAATCTCAGTTTTGTGTTTTTTCTCCCATTTTATAAAAAAAAATCAAGCAGGGATAATTACTTGTCAAACAGAAACGTGCCTAACTTAATGTGACAGTGGGGACATGCTTGAGCATTAGCTGTGGACAGAGAGGAGGCAAGGTAGAACCAGCAAGTAACATGTGAGGAGTCTTGCCATTGTGGCATTACTGGCAATTTACTTATGTGCATTTCTTGTGTTCTTCCAGAGCAAATTGTTAACCAGAGAGAGGAGAGAGCGCTGAGCAGCCCAGCACCATGTATGTATGTGTGTGTGTGCCTGGAGCACAGACTTTATTTTCTCCCTCCAATTTCTTAATTTCCCTGACCTGCAAAAGTGTTAGAATGATGCCAAAATCCAGGAATTGATGAGAAAGAAAGAGCCATTATGGAGTCCATACCAGTTGCGGAGAGCCTCCAGGCACTCAACAGCATCCACCAAACTCAGACACTCATTGCGCTCTGCACAGAACATGAGCAGTGCTTCCAGGTGATTCAGAGCTTGATCCAGCCAGTCGGTTATCCAGTAGCTGCTCCCATGGATGCTGCAGCCCCACCCCATGTTATGGTGGTCAACATGGGTCTGCAGGACCCTGAGGCCTTTGTAGAACTGTTTGAGCATGTTCCCAAAGCAAACTTGTGGCCAATCTCATGGTAGGTGGTCTGCCTATTGCTGGTCCTGTTGGGGCTCTTAGCCCATCAGCTCCTTGTCACCAACCTGCTGGAGTAAAGTAGACTATTTTGCAGTGGGTCAGCTGCACTCCAGAACAACATCGCTAATGCTTCCATATTTGCCTTTGTCCAACAGCTCTGGGACACCTGCCAATGGTGGCTGCTGACAGAAGTGTGTCGTGCTAATGACAACATGGACTGAGTGGTACAGAAGCAGCTCACTGTTCAGCTACCAGAAGGCATGGCAGCCTGGGTTCAGGGTCACCATGTGGCATCACTGGATGTGTCAGTCTGGCTGGCAGAAAACCTTCTGGTGGCGTTTCTGGGAGAAGGCACCCCTGCTCAATCTCTTTTCTTTCTCTTGTGTCTTTCCACTGTGGAATTGGGGGTCAATTCCCCAAAACCTGCTCCCCAAACCTGTGTCCCTCTCTGTTTTCCCTCACCTGCTCGTAACTTTGTGCCAATGCTGCCACTGACTCCCCCTCTCTCCATAGTTGGAACCATCCATGCTCACCAGGACCAGGTCAAAGCCTGGGCAGATCTGCATGCACGGCAGCAAAGTCTGCATGCGCAGCTGTGCCCCTAAACTCTCTGCAGGGATGTCCCTTCAGGATTTCCCATTGGATCAGTCACAAGATGAAACCCTGAGACATGCTTTTGACCAAGTGAGACTCATCAGTGGTCAAAACTTCCAGCCTAATGTTGCACTCTCCTACCCACATTTTTCTGTTATTAAATGATACAACCTATCAAGTGATGTAGGACACTCACATGAAAGAGGAAATGACCCATTTGTTGGTCCAAAAGAGCTGGATGGAATTTTGTTCCATGTGACTCCTAATCCCATGTCCGGGTATTTAGGACAGGATAAATCAATGGCCTATTTCTATTGGCCAGGCATTCTCAGTGATAGTCACAGATGGTGCACTGCATATTACGAATGTCAGGTGGTGAGAATCTTCTGGCTGCCCCAAAAGTGCCATCGTGCCCTTTATTATTAATCAAGAGCCCCTTCAAAGAATTGGTATAGAGCTTGCCAGGCCATTACTAGAGCATCTCAAACAAATAGAATACCATGGAAAAGTTCAATTTTTTCATAATGTAATTCAAGGTAAACTTTCATATATTTCATATTCATTACACTTAAAGTGAAGAAATATTTCAAGCCTTTGTTTTAATTTTGATGATTATGGCTTCTAGCTCATGGAAGTCAGAAATCCAGTACCTCAAATTACTAAAATATTTCCTAAGATCAATAAAAAAAAGAATTTAGAATACAGAAAATGTCCAACTTCTGAAAAGTAGGTTCATTTATACACTCAATCCTTGGTTGGGGCTCCTTTACCACAAATTACTGCATCAATGCAGAGTGGCATGGATGCGATAAGCCTGTGGCACAGCTGAAGTGATATTGAAGCCCAGGTTACTTTGATAGTGGCCTTCAGCTCATCTGTAATTTTTGGTTTGTGTGTTTCTCAGCTTCCTCTTGATAACATCCCATAGATTCTCTGTGTGGTTCAATCAAGCACAGTAATATCATGGTCAGCAATCCATTTGGTAGTAGTTTTGACACTGAGCAAGTGCCAAGTCCTGGTGGAAAAGGAAATTGGCATCTCCGTAAAGCTTGTTAGCAGGATAGAAGCATGAAGTGCACTAAAATCTCCCCATCGATGGCTATGTTCACTTTCGACTTGATAAAACACAGTGGACCAACACCAACCCCATGGTACCCCAAATCATCACAGACTGTGTAAACTTCACACTGGACTTCAAACACCTTGGATTCTGTGCCTCTCCACTCTTCCTCCAGACTCTAGGACCTTGAGTTCCAAATTAAATGCAAAATTTACTTTCATCTGAAAAGAGGACTTTGGACAACTGAGCAACAGTCTAGTCCTTTATCTCCTCAGCCCAGGTAAGATGTTTCTGATGTTGTCTCTGGTCCAGGAGTGACTTGATATTAGGAATGCAATAGTTGTACCCCTTTTCCTAAAAGACGTCTGTGTGGTGGTGACTCTTGTTGCACTGACACCAGCCTTAAATCCACTCCTTGTGAAGCTCTCCCAAGTTCTTGAATTGACTTTTAACAATCCCCTCAAGGCTGCGGTCATCCCTGTTGCTTGTGCATCTTTTTCCAGCCAGTCTTTTCACCAATGAACTTCTGTGGCTTGTGTAGGGTGTTGTTGACAGTCTTCTGGACAACTGTCAAGTCAGCAGTCTTCCCCATGATTGTGGTTGTGTGTACTGAACTAGACCAAGAGATAATAATAATAATAATAATAATAATAATAATAATAATAATAATAATAATAGGTTAAATTTATATAGTGCCTTTCCAAAAACCCAAGGCCACTTTACAATTATAGACAGAAAAAAAGTCCACCAAATAGGGGTCAGGATGTCATTCCAGTGGTGTAGCAGCCACAGTCCCACCAAAAGGTGCACAAAAACAAGTTCCACACTGCCAGCACAGCCACCGTGACGCCGCCAGCAACATTGCTCAAACACCACACCATGGATCCACAAAGCGAGCACAGAAACACTGCCACGCAGAGTGCTGGTATGTCCCAAACCGCCTGCACAGCCGCCATGACGCCACCGAGCAACATCGCTCGGAACATCACACCAAGCATTAAAGCACAGAGCGCTGGACAACCACAATGTTAAAATGAGCAGCGAGTTCACTGCAGTCCATAGCTGGGAGCACAGGTATCACCCACAGCGACCCAAAGCCTGGAGGGGACCGACGCCCAAAACTGGGTCCGGAGCTACACCACCACCGGCGGACAAAACAGTCAAACATCAAACTACACAAACACACAGAAAAAAGAAAAAAAATAAAAAAGGAGAGAAAATAAAATAAAAAAAGCTCCGGTGAGAAGCGGCAGCCAGAATGCGCACGACGTACTCTCAACCGGAAACGGAAAAAAAAAGAGATAAACAGTATTTATACAGTTTTACACAAACTTAAAATGAAATACTCCAATACTGAGATTTTTTTTTTTGCCCTGCAGGCCATAATTAAAATAAATTATCAATCATAATCAAAATTAAAATAAAAAATGCTTGAAACATTTTATGGACTGCTATGGACTCCTCAAACTTGTCCCTAAAATCAACAACCTCTAAGCAACTCCCTAGCATTCTGAAAAATAAAATAATTGATGCTCACAAAGCAGGAGAAGGCTACAAGAACATAGGAAAGTGTTTTCAGGCAGCTGTTTCCTCAGATCGTAATGTTATTAAGAAATGGCAGTTAACAGAAACAGTGGAGATCAAGGTGAGGTCTGGAAGATGAAGAAAACTTTCTGAAAGAACTGCTAGTTGGATTGCTAGAAAGGCAAATAAAACCCCGTTTGACTGCAAAAGACCTTCAGAAAGATTTAGCAGACCCTGGAGTGGTGGTGCACTGTTCTACTATGCAGCGATACCTGAACAAATATGACCTTCATGAGAGAGTCATCAGAAGAAAACCTTTCCTGTGTCCTAGCCACAAAATTCAGTGTCTGAAGTTTGCAAATGAACATCTAAGCACGCCTGATGCATTCTGGAAACAAGTCCTGTGGACTGATGAAATCAAAATAGAACTTTTTGGCCACAATGTGCAAAGGTATGTTTGGAGAAAAAAAGGTGCCAAATTCCAGGAAAAGAACACCTCTCCAACTCCTAAGCATGGGTGTGGATCGATCATGCTTTGGGGTTGTGTTGCAGCCAGTGGCACAGGGCACATTTCATTGGTCGAGGGAAGCATGGATTTGAATAAATACCAGCAAACTCTGGAAGCAAACATCACACCATCTGTAAAAAAGTTAAAAAGAGGATGGGTCCTACAATAAGACAATGATCCAGAACACATCTCAAAATCTTCAATGGAATACCTCAAGAGGCACAAGCTAAAGGTTTTGCCATGGCCCTCACAGTTCCCTGACCTGAACATCATTGAAAATCTGTGGATAGAGCTCAAAAGAGCAGTGCATGCAAGACAGCCCAAGAAACTTGTAGAACTGGAAGCCTTTTGCAAGGACCAATGTGTGAAAATCCCCCAGGTAAGAACGGAAAGATTATTAGATGGCTACAAAAAGTGTTTACAAGCTGTGTTACTAAGTACTGACCATGTCAGGTCCCCAAACTTTTGCTTCAGGTCCTTTTAATTTTTTGGTATTTTACACCTGTAAATGATGGAAATAAAAATGTAATCTTGTGGAAAATATTAAAGAAATGTGTCATCTTTACCATTATGCCTTTTGGTGATCAGTTCATCTTCTGCTCACTTAACTATTCACAGTAACAGACATTTTCAGCAAGGGTGCCCAAACTTTTGCATGCCACTGTGTGTGTGTGTGTGTATGTATATATATATATATATATATATATATATATATATATATATATATATATAATTTTTTTTTTATTGTATCCTAAGCAGTGACTAAAACCAATTTCATTGTGCTATACTTGTTACACTTGCGAGACTAAAACCAGTCACTTGATGGCGCATTATGCAGCGTGGTATAGAATAATCACACAAACACACACGGAGGAAGAATAAATTTTCCTGCTGTGAAGTTAACACCAGCTGAACATGTTTGTCTCTTCTCTTCTGCATCACAGTCGTACAGTAGGTTTGTCACTGGCCCAGGTAGCCCTAGGCCTGAGGCTGGCAACAGTTGGGGGCTTGTCCAGGATCAGCGTATCTCCGTGGACTGGTGCTCATCATCCCAGGACTGAGAGATCTTGATTTCCAGTTTCCTGAGCTGACTAATGAAGCAACAGACTCCAGATCCAGAGATGGCTGCTTTACGAGACCTGCGATGGGACATCCAACAACACCATCAGCTGGCCAGTTTGGCCAACAGAGACCTACTCTACAAGCTTGCAGTATCATGCCAAGATGAGGTGGAAGAAGATTTGCCAGGTGTGGAATCAACTGAAGTGGAACTCTTTGACTTTATTGTAGACTTTTTGAGAAGTAAACAACTGAAGTCTTGAGGACCAAGGGATGGCTTGCCTGCTTGTCTTTCATGACTTCATTGATAAACTGCAATCGCTGCTGATAGTTCATGGACATGGCCAGGCACCTGATGAAGATGACAATGATTCCCAGTCAGAGACTGAACCAGCAGTGGTAACAGCAGTAACGAGTAAGACAGCACCAACACCAGTGGTTGCTAATCAGGTAAAAATTAACTGATGTTACAGCATTACTGCCACTTACAGAATTCAAAATACACGGTGGACAGATTTCTGACTCAGGTTCTGATGTTAGCTACAGCTCATTGTGTAAACAGATTGATGAGGGGCTTTCTGAGAATTTCACTGAGACAGAGGTGATTCGTACTGTTCTTAAGATAATCAAGCCTGGTACTTTCAGAGACATGCTGATGACCAAAGATGGGTTAACCGTAGTTGAACTCAAGCATTTCCTCAGAGCACACTTACAAGACAAGAGTAGTGCAGAGCTATTTCAGGAGCTTAGCAATACAAAACAAAAGGACAGAGAAAGCCCACAACAGTTCATGTACCAGTTAATGGGGCTAAAACAGAGAGTACTGTTTGCTTCCCAACAAGGTAGGTCAGAGTTTCAGTATGATAACAAACTTGTCCATGGAGTTTTTCTTTACTCACTATGTCAGGGGATAAGCAAGAAATATACATATTTGAGGTGAGACCTTAAACCTCTCATTATCAACCCAAGTGTAGCTGATTATTTTATTTTAGAGATAATGACAAAATCAGTTAGTGAAGAGGTCAAGAAACAGGCATGCCTAGATCAGGCACACAAAACAAAACCAGTCACAGTCAATGCTATGCAAAAAGGGGAGAAATGGCATGCAGACCAGCCTCCTGCTGAAGTTCAAGCCAGTGTTCTTCAAACTCGAACTGAAGTCCAGGCAAACAGCACAGCTATACATGAACTGATGGCACATGTTTCAGCCTAAGCAAAAACTATTGAGAAGGCTCTTACCCCTATGGTCAAAACAAGCCAACTCAGTAAGTACCATGCAACCATCCAAATCTGCCACAAGGGGAAGATGCAAGCCATGTGTAGACCGAGGGACTGCAAGCTGCAACCACTGTTTCAAGTGTGGCCAGGAAGGGCACTGAGCTGTTGGCTGCCTGGCAAAGACTAAGCCTGCGGGAAACATGATGGGGTCATTGGGGGAGGGATCACCAGTGATTGTACAGGAACCAGAGTCCCCTGTCAGAGTAACCAGCCTTAACTCCACTTTAACTAAGAGCCAGCCAACATTGAAACACAGAGTCAGAAAAGGAAATTGCCGAACAAAATTGATAAGCAAAAGGTGTATGCTTACCTGTTATCTCAATGAGGTAATGACTGACATGTTACTAGATAGTGGAGCTCAGGTTACTATACTGGAAAAGTCCTGGTTAGAAAAACACTTACCAGATGTCAAAATCCGGCCACTTGAAGATCTCCTGCCAGATGATCCACTCAGAATAACCCAGCAAATGGGACAGAGGTACCTTTTGAGGGGTGGGCTGAAATACTTGTGGAAATCAAAAGTGATAGACATGGTCAAGTAGCCATTGATGTACCCATGCTAGTGACCCAGAGCTGTGTTATTGGTCTATTGCTGGGGTTCAATGTGATTGAGGAAATTGTGACCCCTCACCGAATCCAGGGACACGTCGGCCAAAACGAATCCGAGATAATCGCAAAAGAAGCATTTTTTTTTCGAAATTTGTGATTTTTGTTTTTTTCCATCATGTGCAAGTTGAGATCTTGAAGAATGCAATCAGTATTTCAGATAATAGATTGTTTTGTTGGAAAAGCATACATTTTTTGTTGCAAATTGTCTCATTTTTGTCAAGACTGTAGCCTGCTGGGGGGTGTGGGTAAATTACCATATGGGCCATTCACATGATGATTTAAGTCTTTTTTTTTTCGCTAATCAGCTGTATGATGCGGGCTGAGCGCATGGCTACTTAGCTGCATACAGGCATGTAATTTCACTATGGAAAGAAGAAGCTAAACAGAGCGCAGAGGAGCTGAAAACCGCGAAGAAAACAGACACATGGTATTTACATCAGAGATAAACATTTCTAGCAAAAAAACACGCAACCTCGTTTTCCAGATTGAATGGAATACTTGAATGATCTGATGATACACGGACCATTCTAGGATTACATTCCATCGGAGGCATTGGTGTGTGCAAGGCGCCGCTTCTTTTTCTGATGGGGTAAGTTTATTAATCTAAGGCTGTGTGGTTATTTTTGCATGTAACGGAGAGTGTTGTGGTTTGGTTAAGCCTAGGTCACAACCGGACGTACGATTTTTTGGCCATGTGATTTTTGGCGTTTCCCAAATCGCTGCGTTTTTTTTTATTCATGGAGAAAGACACGCGTTGGCCATAAGTTTGTCTTGCAACCTGAAAAAAATGTAAGCGCCCGTAGAGTTTGTTTGACATGACAAAGAACCTCTGCGGCCGGTCTACGGCTCGAAAATCAGCGCATCACACGCGCGCTCTCATGCGTTTCATGCGCGCTCTCGTGCGTTTCTTGCATTTTTTGCATGTAGACCAGCCGTAGGAGTGCGTACCGTATGGCCGGTTGTGACCGAGGCTTTACATGAAACTAGTGTTGTGTTAGTTGTGTCATCATCATGCTATCTTTCTTTCTTATGGTGTGAGTAATTTTTCAACCACAAAACATTAAAGTATACTTTAGGACTTATTTTTGTACTTCATAATTGTGTTGGGCATACTTTGCATGGAAGGAAAATTGACGTGGTAATCTTTGTTTACATGAAAGTAGTATCATGCTAGCTAGTAGGGGGTAGGGCTTTCCTTAATGTCATGCAGATGAGTATCATTATGTGCCCGCCCTACACCCAGAGTAGCTGAGATGGAAAACTTTGAGGGCGATTTTTCTCCCTTTTCTGTTTTAAGAAGTATACACTTTCAAAAGGCCACACATTCTTCAAATATTGTCAGATCTCCACATGGAAGGCATCATTGGAAAGCTTAGAAACTGTACTTTCTGAATCTGTCAATAACTCAAAATGCCCCTAGGCAGACATGTGTCCCTGGATTCTGTGATCTGCCACAATTATCTTAGAGAGCCTTGAAAAGCCAGGGAGTGTCAGCCTAAGTGATTTACTAGCAGAGGCATTAAAGCTCCACTGAAGTACAACTAAAACCATTGTGTCTGTAATCCGTGAGGCCCCAGTACAAGAAAAGCCAGCAAATGACACCATTAGAGTGGGAAAGAGAAGTCTCACAGTTTCAAGCAGCCAAATATGCTCGGCATATCTTCTGCCCCTCGGACCTGCTTGATCCATCCTGGTGCCCTGTGTCTGGTCAGAGATTTATCGCATTGCTCCTGTGGAGGATGGCCCCATGAAGACAGTTGAGGGTTACACCTGGAGGATGCTCTGGACTCTTACAGTAATGCTTTTATGGCTGAGGACTACAGTTGACTTGCTAACTTTAGGACTGCAGTTGTCATAAACAGTTTTGCACTCAAGTTTCCATCAATGAAGAGTTACAACATCAACGAAACTGTCTTCATATTAAAACTATTAATGTTATAGTCATGCTGTCTGTTGTTGCCCAAATGAGGATGGGTACCCTTTTGAGTCTGGTTCCTCTCGAGGCTTCTTCCTCATGTCATCTGAGGGAGTTTTTCCTTGCCACCATCACCACAGGCTTGCTCATTGGGGATAGATAAGGGACAAAATTAGCTCATGTTTTAAGTCGTTCAAATTCTGTAAAGCTGCTTTGCGACAATTTTTATTGTTAAAAGCGCTATACAAATAAACTTGACTTGATTTGAAATATGTGAAGTGAAGTGTCATGTCAGGTCGTGGCCACAGGGAGGAACAATGCTATTTGAATCCACCCTACAGAGTGTCTTACCAGAGGAGTTAGAACTTTTTCCTGCATTAGTTGATGTGCCCCCTGGTGCCTCCAAAGCCATAAAGATCCCTATCAGCAACTCCACCGAGCATGAGATCTTCCTGTCACCAAGAACAGTCTTAGGCTGTATAGAAGAAATCATTGACAGTAGGCTAATAAAGCTCTGTTCACCTTCCCAGCAGCCAGCAAAGTCAGTGACACATACCTGTGCACCACACAGGTTGGCCCAACCAGTGACACCAGCCAGAACACCAGTAAATCAGCAGAGTCTCACACACAATAAAAGTGGCATCCTCCAGTCAATTTAGAGCATCTTGATCAGCAACAGCAAGAGATTGTGTGCCAGATGCTCTTTGAGGAGTCTGATGTGTTTGCCAGAAGAGAAGGAGACATAGGCTGTATACCCAACTTACAGCTGAAGATCAATGTTGTGGATAACAACCCTGTTCAAAAGTGCTACAACTCTATACCCAAACCTTTGTACAAGGAGATGAAAGAGTATGTGCAAAATCTCCTAGACAGAGGTTGTATCCACAAATCTGTGTCTTCATATTCCTCCCCAGTGGTTTGTGTCTGAAAAAAGGACCAGAGTTTGAGGCTGTGTGTGGACCTCAGAGGATTGAACCAAAAGACTGTTCCAGATCATCCACTGCCACGAATCCAAGACCTGCCTGACAGTTTGGCAGGCAACACCTGGTTCTCCGTACTGGATCAAGGCAGAGCATACCATCAGGGGTTTGTGAGCGAGGAATCCAGACATCTCACAGCCTTCAGTACACTGTGGGGGTTAGATTGGATTAGATTAGATTAGATTAGATTAGATTAGATTAGATTAGATTAGATAAAGCTTTATTGATCCCTTTGGGAGGGTTCCCTCAGGGAAATTAAGATTCCAGCAGCATCATTACAGATAAACAGAGAAAAGAAATAGAGAAAACTTCTAGATACATTAAAATAAATTAAATATTTACATATACAAATATAAAAGAATAAGATATGAGGAAGAGGGAAAGGGGGAGAAGTGGGGTTAGGGTAAGTGTGTGTGGGGGGGGAAGCAGGAAAGATATTGCACATTATATTGCACATTATATTGCACAGTATATTGCACATTGTTGTATGAATGGATACGAATTCCATTCGGCTCAACAAACGCACCTGCAACTTTCCAAAGGTGTATTGAGGGTGTGCTGGAAGGTGTTCTAGATGAGTGCTGTGCTCCATACTTCGATGATGTACCGTGTTACTCAACGTCCTTTGAGGATCATATACACCATCTCAGACAAGTCCTCAGCCGCATGAGAGAGCATAGCATCAAACTGAGACCAACAAAGTGCGAGTTGTTTAAAAGAGACATTCCCTACCTTGGCCAACTGGTGACTGGAGAAGGCGTCAAGATGGATTCACAGGATTTGGCAGCATTGATTGCACTCAAAGAGAGAGAATCTCGCATGGTCAGAGATGTCAAGTACTTGTTGGGGTTTCTCGGGTACTACCACTTCTTCATCCAAGACTTCTCTCGACTGGCTATACCTCTGTTTGAACTGCTGCAGAAACCCACTGAAACTGAGGAAAGTCACATCCAGAAGCAGACCAGCAAAAGTGAAGGCAGAGCTAGGAAGGGAGAAAAAGGACAGCTTCCATCAAAAACACCCATCACATGGAAAGCAGAGTACAGGGTACCAATAACAACCCCTTGACTTATGTCCTGAGCGCTGCCAGACTAAAGGTCGTTGGACACAGATGGGTTGGCGAGCTGGCTGACTCTCATTTTGACATTAAATATAGGCCAGGGAAGATGAACATCGATGCTGATACTCTGTCAAGGTACCCTGTGAAACTGTAGGACGGCATGAAAGAACACACAGAAACCATGCCACCTGAGGTTGTGTCTGGAGTTTGGCAAGGCAGCAAAGCAGTATAAGAAAATGATGTGCCTTGGGTTGCAGTCTTACAACTTGATGGTGGGACAAACTGAAAGCGAGCTGGTATTGTCAAGTCAAGTCTACTTGTATAGCACTTTTAAAAATAAACATTGTTGCAAAGCAGGTTTACAGAATTTGAATGACTTAAAACATGAGCTAATTTTATCCCTAATCTATCCCCAATGAGCAAGCCTGTGGCGACGGTGGCAAGGAAAAACTCCCTCAGACGACATGAGGAAGAAACCTCGAGAGGAAGCAGACTCAAAAGGGAACCCATCCTCATTTGGGCAACAACAGACAACATGACTATAACATTAACAGTTTTTATATAAAGTCAGTTTCATTGATGTTATAAACTCCTCATTGATGTAAACTTAAGTGCAAAACTGTCCATGACAACTGCAGTCCTAAAGTTAGCAAGTCAACTGTAGTCCTCAGCCATAAAAGCATTACTGTAAGAGTCCAGAGTGTCCTCCAAGTGTGACTTTCAACTGTCCACATGGGGCCATCCTCCACAGGAGTGATGCGATGAGACTCCAACCAGACACAGGGCACCAGGATGGATCAGGCAGGTCCGAGGAGCAGAAGAGGTCAACATCTCGATCCCAGGACCAACATGTAACTCAGAGGGACAGATTGAGGGAAAAAGAGAGAAAACACATGTTGTTAGGTATGCCCAATGTCACCAGAATAAGTAGGAACAGTATACATATTGCACTGAGTACAAGCAGGGACTCCAGCAAAACTAACTATGACAGCATAACTAAAAGGGGAGAGCCAGAAGGTAACACAGGCATGAGGGAGCCCTGGGACATAAAACAGCCAGCCACTACACCGTCAACAAACTCGAGTGAGCAAGTGAGTGGGGGACTGACAGCATCCATGCATTCCAGTTTACCAAAACACTCTATGTCTGAGGACCCTCCAGATCTACACCTTTACCTCATAAACACCATTAACAAAAGGATTGACTAAACAGATATGTTTTCAGCCTAGACTTAAATGCTGAGACTGTGTCTGATTCCCAAACATTACTTGGAAGGCTGTTCCATAACTGTGGGGCTTTGTAAGAAAAGGCTCTGCCCCCTGATGTAGCCTTCACTATACGAGGTACCAGCAGATAGCCTGCACCTTTTGATCTAAGTAGGCATGGCAGGTCATAGAGGACCAGAAGTTCACTCCAGTACTGTGGTGCAAGACCATTCAGTGTTTTAAAGGTCAATAGTAGTATTTTATAATCAATACGAAATTTGATTGGGAGCCAATGCAGTGTGGATAAGACAGGGGTGATGTGGTCATATTTTCTAGTTCTAGTAAGGACTCTAGCTGCTGCATTTTGAACTAACTGGAGCTTGTTTATGTACTTATTGGAACATCCAGACAGTAAGGCATTACAATACTCCAACCTGGAGGTAATGAAAGCATTAACTAGTAGTTTTTCTGCATCATGTAGTGACATTAAATTTCTTATCTTAGCAATATTTCTGAGATGAAAGAAAGCGATCCAGGTGATGTTATCAATGTGAGTTTCGAATGAAAGACTGGGGTCAATAATCACTCCAAGGTCTTTTACTGCTGCACATGAAGAAACAGAAAGGCCATCCAGAGTTACTGTGTAATCAGAAAATTTACTTCTAGCTGCATGTGGTCCTAGTACAAGTACATTTGTCTTGTCAGAGTTAAGCAGAAGGAAGTTAATAAGCATCCAGTGTCTAATGTCCTTTACACATTCCCCAATTCTATTAAGCAGGTGTCTCTCATCAAGTTTTACAGAAATATCCATGTTAGGTTTTATTATTATGTAGGTTTATAAATAATTGTAATTCTTGACCAAGAAGGCAGTAATTTATTTGTGACAAAATTAAGGATTAATTTCTGTTCAGTTAAAATGACGTTATGTCTTGGCTGGACATTGTTTGTGAACATTTTTTTTTTTATTTTGATATGAAATGTGTATTTTTGATCAGAGATGTGTCTGAACGGCACCAAGGTCTGCAATGATGCCACAGACACTCACAACTGCATATCCAGCGTGTATTTGGGATTAAAAGTTAAATTTAAAGCCATGATTCATGTTAGTTTTAAAGTTTATAGTTTTGTATTAGCTTTATTGCTGCACAAAGTGTTAAGACTGTATATGGGAGAGCTTTTTAAGATCCTTTATTATTTTGGACTATTGCATATACTATGGCAGTGATTTAGATTTAATTGTTAGATCTAAGATGCATTCAATGATTTAAGTTAGTTTTATAGTTTTAAGTTAGTTTTATAATTGCAGAATATAATTTAGGATTGTTAAGACTTTATGATTCTAATGTTAAGACTTTATGAGTTTAATCCTGAATCCTGTTTGACCTTCCTGATGTAGCACTTCTTTGTTTGTGTTTCGTATGACTGTCTTTGTTTAGGTTTGTTCTTATTTTTTTGTTTACTTTCTTATAACATATCTGTGTTTAAAAATTCCATCACCATCTTAAGTACATATTGCCCTATGTTATATCTGACCTGAAGGGGTGTATATAAGCAATGACCTTTAAAATCTGTTTGTACCTTGCTATCATGTCATATCATCAGAAATATGTCATTGTTATGATTTACACACACACTGATGAAGATTATTTGACCTGCCCCAAGATCAAGCTGCTCACTTGCTCGCAAGTCAAACACACACACACATACATCTGAACATTCCATCAGAACAGTGATGTAATTAAGATGTGACTTGCTCTCACACACACACACACACACACACACACACACACAGATATCAAAATGATGTCACTCACTCACACCCCCCATAGACACACACATACACACATTCATGCACACACACACATAGATATCAAACAGTGATGTCATTTACACACAGATAACACTCGTATATAATAACCCTCTGTATACTTGTCCAATGGGGGAACTTGTGAATAAAGATGTGAACTACATTGGGGTTCCTGTCTTTCTTTGTGACTAACCCCCCCAGAGCTCTGGGTGGCACGAGGGCGGGGGTCCCGAGAAGTAAGTTGACCGTTTCCGACTGGGTGAACCCTAACAATTTGGTGTCAGAAGTGGGATACTTCCAATTAGGTAAGGGGTCTCTTTTAATTGATTAGTTGGGGGGGACTTCCGCCTGGTTGGAAGTATCAGAAAAAAACCCAGTTGTTTATTATTTTGGTTATGTTATTGGTAATCCTCGTGTAGAGGCACGGGACATTTTTATTTTGGTGAACCTCGTATACTTTTGTTTACGGGATGTTTTTATTTTGGGGAACCTCGTAGACTTTTGTTTACGGGATGTTTTTTTGGTGATCCTCGTGGAAGAGCCACGGGAAGATTGGTTAAACCTTGTGTAAAAACACGGGAAGGCTATCCTCGTAATTTGTTTATGGGAAGGTGATCCTCATGAAGTGAAGGAGCTGTCATGGGAAGAGCATGCTTTTTATGTTAAACCCATAATAATTACCCTAATTAATCTCAGGACTGATTCGTGCCACCATGTGGGGAAAATTGTATTGTATTAAGGTACCCAGACCCCGAGAAAAAACCCACGGGATTGGATGAATTGCTGTGGTTTAGCATTCTACACAAATTCTAGACAATTCGGCCGGCTCAGTTTTGATTTATCCTCATTCAGGTATTTGCAATCTCTAGGAGCTGTGTAATGTATATTTTAATTGTTATCACATTTATATAAGGCATTACTGGATATGCACAAAATAATGAAACAACAAATCAGTACTCTGGACATGAACAGCCAGAACTGTGTTCCTGGTGTGCATAAATGTCAATCCTTTGGTCAATCAAACCTGTATAACCAACTTCCAAAATCCTTATTTCCCTTATAAAATCCTTATAAGATGCAAATTAAAATGATTTACCTAAAATTTGAATGATAATTAGCAATGATATACTTTTATTCAATATTAATAACAATAAACTTTAAGAATGAATACAAAGCTTCAATGTTTGACAAAAAAACACAAAGTGTAAATGTTATGTGCTCTTTTATCATCATGGGAATTGATTATAGAGTGCTCCGAGATGATGCTAAAAATAGTAACCATGCGGTCGGCGTGGCCATCTTGGAAGTCACTCGCTCCAGAGCGTGCATAGAGTACACATCATAGAGTAAACATTCACTGATTCGTTTCCGCATTAGAGGGCTTAGAAGCTTTGATTTTTTTAAGAATTTAGACATCTGAAGTGATGGAGCACTACTGTGACAGTTTGGATAAGCAGGCACGGGAGCGTTATGCTGAGAAGGTATGTTTCATTGGGAATGTCGATCCATACACTGTTAGTGAGAAGGAATGGAAAGCTGACCCCAGCTTGTTGCCACATAATTATCAATTATTTTAGTCAGTGAATAAAATGTAGGCCTAGTATGTAACTTGTACTAACAGCATGTGTACATAAACATTACTAGGCCTAGATCTTAAATGCCATTTGATGCAACAATGCAGTGCAGTAGACATAAGCTACCTAATGTGACAAATATATCAATTAATCATTGCTGAAAGTACATAGAAAAGATAATAGTTTGAATCACATTTATTTTAGTAACTATGAAATTCAAGACAATTTAACCTACCTGTCACAAAGTGATCAGAACAAATCCGGATACAGTCTAGTCCTAAATTTGATCGGTTAATGGCAGCCAGCCACTGTTGTCTCCTCCGCTCGCTTTTCTCCTGTGGTGCAATTCCCGGGTTTGTCACGGCTTTAGGGAGTCTGTGGAAGCTTTTGCCACCCTTTTACCCCCGGCTACTACAGCCAACAATGACACACATATTCGGCATTTTGCCATTTTGCTTCGCTGAGCAACAACAATGCACTGACACAGTGATGTTTGACTTCCAATATGGCCGCCGCTGGGTTCGCGCTGATCTCGAAGCACTCTATAGCTCTAAATAAATATTGAAGGTTTTTTTTTGTTAAAAAGAATCCGTATAACTTTATTTGTACGCCCGTATACTATGTTTATTAAATCAAATCCGTATAAAATATGGACATTCTGTATATTCATTATGATCTCAACGAAAGCTTCACTGAATCGATTCTTTCGAACAAACTCACATGCATGTGAATCAATTTACTTCATTCTTGACTTAGAAACTACGGAAACCTTATTTGTATTCCTGTTTTCAAATTGTAAACAATAATCACACTTTCATGCTGCATGAAATTAAAGTATGAACTTTCCTCAAACCATTACGTGTGCATGAACTCAAACAAATGCAGTCCATGTGTCTGTATCGATTCGCTTGATCGAGTCATTTTTATGTTTCGTCTCGAAAAAGATCCGAATTGTTTGTGAATCTCATCACTGTTACGGGAGGAGAGAAGAGATCCTCTTCCCTCAACACAGAATGGTTGCTTCTTAATCAATTAGTTTCAGCGTTTGGTGAGTAGATCATCTGTATTTTATTTTATATTCATTGTGTGTCGATAGTCCGAAACTTGTAACTGGAAAGTCACGAGTGGTCCGCGAGGTGATCTCTGAACAGGTCCCTGAGCAGTCTACAAGACTATTAATGTGTTTTAATAATTAATAGTGCAGCTATTAATGCAGTTTCATGTCTAGATCTTATAAATGATGAATATGAAGTAGTTAAAACTAAGACAGAAGTATGTGATGGCAAAATTATGATGATTATGTGTTTATAGAGTGCTTCGAGATCAGCGCAAACCCGGCGGCGGCCATATTGGAAGTCAAACGTCGCTGTGTCAGTGCATTGTTGTTGCTCAGCGAAGCAAAATGCCGAATACGTGTGTCATTGTTGGCTGTAGTAGCCGGGGGTAAAAGGGTGGCAAAAGCTTCCACAGACTCCCTAAAGTTGTGACAAACCCGGGAATTGCAGCACAGGAGAAAAGCGAGTGGAGGAGACGACAGTGGCTGGCTGCCATTAACCGATCAAATTTAGGACTAGACTGTATCTGGATTTGTTCTGATCACTTTGTGACAGGTAGGTTAAATTGTCTTGAATTTCATAGTTACTAAAATAAATGTGATACAAACTATTATCTTTTCTATGTACTTTCAGCAATGATTAATGGATATATTTGTCACATTAGGTAGCTTATGTCTACTGCAGTGCATTGTTGCATCAAATGGCATTTAAGGTCTAGGCCTAGTAATGTTTATGTACACATGCTGTTAGTACAAGTTACATACTAGGCCTACATTTTATTCACTGACTAAAATAATTGATAATTATGTGGCAACAAGCTGGGGTCAGCTTTCCATTCCTTCTCACTAACAGTGTATGGATCGACATTCCCAATGAAACATACCTTCTCAGCATAACGCTCCCGTGCCTGCTTATCCAAACTGTCACAGTAGTGCTCCATCACTTCAGATGTCTAAATTCTTAAAAAATCAAAGCTTCTAAGCCCTCTAATGCAGAAACGAATCAGTGAATGTTTACTCTATGATGTGTACTCTATGCATGCTCTGGAGCGAGTGACTTCCAAGATGGCCACGCCGACCGCATGGTTACTATTTTTAGCATCCTCTCGGAGCAGTCTATAACATTAGAACTCCAGTTCCCATAATGCTTGTGAGTTAGGCATGCACACTAGATGGGAGAGAAGCAGGAAATGTTTTGTATGTCTGGACACAAGTTTATTCAACATGCCTCATGTGTTCATCACCTAGAATAGAACAGATATGGAAAAGGTGTAATAAAAGGCATCAAATATATTTACCCTACTTGTGAATGGAAATGCCAAAAAGTTTAATGTTTAAGCTAATGTTTAATGTTGATCTAAAACATTTTAAAACTGATCGTGTAGTGGTATTTTTATTAATCATATGTAATTCTAACCTTTAAATATCCTATATACTCCTGTATCTGACGCGTTTTAGTGAGATGCGGACTTGTTTAGTTTAGTTAGTTGAATTAGTTTTTTTCATTTTTTTCATTCGTTTTTTACTTCATTTTTGACATTTTTTTTGAATAATTGTTCCGTCTCTACAGTCTCTGTCTCTTTCTGGGAGATAAGGGCTCCCAGACTGTTACAGATAGCAATAATATAAACAACCATCCATGCAAGCATAGCAGACAAGGACACACAGAAATCTGCAATGGGCAGAGAAAATCATTATTTTTGGCACTTTCTCACACAATAATAAATTTAATAAGTAATCTCTTTATATTACTAGGTAAATTCCATATACATAAAGTCAAAATGTCCAAGATAACCAATTCTCATTCCCATTATTTTAATTGAATTAAAAATTGTATTTTGAGTCTCTGTCACATATCGAATCCAACAAAAAGTACTTATCAGCTATTCAATTTTATTCAAATTACATTCAGTGAAATTGTTTGTCATTTCAATTTGCCCTGTTTTATATTTCCTTTTCTTTCTTTAAACTTATTGCTCCTTATGAGGCTAAGCTTAAACATGTTCCTCCTAATTTCGAACTATTGATTTGAAATATTCTGATTAACTGTTTGCTGAGTTTTAAACCTCCATATTTTTGCCTTTAAAAACCACAGAGGATATGGAATGGATAGGCTTTTAATGTATTTAGTTAACCATAATTTTTTTCAGCAAGAAACAGAGTTAACAAACATTTACTTGAAGAATGTTGAGAAAAAAAAGAGAGAATTTTTTTTTTCCTTCCAGTGGTGTTTATAAATCAGAGATTTGGGTTTATCTTTATTTAACCATTAAGAAAAAATGTCATAAATTATCATGATTATGATACATTGACTTGTATAAGTATTCATTGTCCTTGGACCTTTCCACATTTTGTTGCACTGCAACCTGGAACTTAAATGGAATTGACATGAAACTACACAAAATCTCGTCTCATCTCGTCTCGTCTTCTTCCGCTTTATCTGGGACCGGGTCGCAGAGGCAGCAGTCTAAGCATGGAAGCCCAAACTTTCCTCTCTCCAGACACCTCGGTCAGCTCCTCAGGAAGAACACCGAGGCATTCCCAGGCCAGCCGAGAGACCTAGTCCCTCCAGCATGTCCTGGGTCTTCCCTGGGGCCTCCTCCCAGGGGGACATGCCTGGAACACCTCCCCAGGGAGGCGTCCAGGAGGCATCCGAAAAAGATGCCCGAGCCACCTCAGCTGGTTCCTCTCGATGTGGAGGAGCAGCGGCTCTACTCTGAGCTCCTCCCGAGTGACTGTGCTTCTCACCCTATCTCTCAGGGAGTGCCCAGCCACCCTGCGAAGGAAACTCATTTTGGCCGCTTGTATCCGCGATCTTGTTCTTTCGGTCATTACCCAAAGCTCATGACCATAGGTGAGAGTCGGAACATAGATCGACCAGTAAATTGAGAGCTTCACCTTTTGGCTCAGCTCCTCCTTCACCACGATGGACCGGTAAAGCGACCGCATCACTGCGGAGGCTGCACCGATCCACCTGTCAATCTCACGCTCCATCCTTCCCTCACTCGTGAACAAGATCCCGAGATACTTAAACTCTTCCACTTGAGGCAGGACTTCTCCACCAACCTGGAGAGGGCAAGCCACCCTTTTCCGGTCGAGAACCATGGTCTCGGACTTGGAGGTGCTGATTCTCATCCCAGCCGCTTCACACTCAACTGCAAACTGCCCCAGTGCATGCTGGAGGTCCTGGTTTGAAGAAGCCAACAGGACAACATCATCCGCAAAAAGCAGAGATGAAATCCTGTGGTTCCCAAACAGGATTCCTTCTGGTCCCTGGCTGCGCCTAGAAATTCTGTCCATAAAAATTATGAACAGAACTGGTGACAAAGGGCAGCCCTGCCGGAGTCCAACATGCACTGGGAACAGGTCTGGCTTACTGCCGGCAATGCGAACCAGACTTCTGCTCCGTTCATACAGGGACCGGACAGCCCTTAGCAAAGAGCCCCGAACCCCATACTCCCGAAGCACCCCCCACAGAATACCACGGGGGACACGGTCGAATGCCTTCTCCAGATCCACAAAGCACATGTGGACTGGTTGGGCAAACTCCCATGAACCCTCGAGCACCCTATGAAGGGTATAGAGCTGGTCCAGTG
Source organism: Neoarius graeffei (assembly GCF_027579695.1). Classification (NCBI taxonomy): domain Eukaryota; kingdom Metazoa; phylum Chordata; class Actinopteri; order Siluriformes; family Ariidae; genus Neoarius; species Neoarius graeffei. Next base: position 7,395,446 of record NC_083586.1, read on the forward strand.
TTCCGCGACCAGGACGAAAACCGCATTGTTCCTCCTGGATCCGAGGTTCGACTATTGGTTGAATTCTCCTCTCCAGTACCCTAGAGTAAACTTTCCCTGGGAGGCTGAGAAGTGTGATTCCCCTATAATTGGAGCACACTCTCCGGTCCCCTTTCTTAAAAGAGGGACCACCACCCCAGTCTGCCACTCCAGAGGCACTGTCCCCGACCGCCACGCGATGTTGCAGAGGCTTGTCAACCAAGACAGCCCCACAACATCCAGAGACTTGAGATACTCAGGGCGGATCTCATCCACCCCTGGTGCCTTGCCACCGAGGAGCTTGCAAACCACCTCAGTGACTTCAGCTTGGGTAATGGACGAGTCCACCTCTGAGTCATCAGCCTCAGTTTCCTCAATGGAAGACATGATGGTGGGATTGAGGAGATCCTCAAAGTATTCCTTCCACCGCCCGACAATGTCCCCAGTCGAGGTCAACAGCTCCCCACCCACACTGTAAACAGTGTTGGCAGAGTACTGCTTCCCCCTCCTGAGGCGCCGGACGGTTTGCCAGAATTTCTTCGAGGCCGACCGATAGTCCTTCTCCATGGCCTCCCCGAACTCCTCCCAGTTCTGAGTTTTTGCCTCCCTAACTGCCCGAGGTGCAGCACACCTGGCCTGCCGATACCCGTCAGCTGCCTCAGGGGTCCCGGAGGTCAACATGGTCCGATAGGACTCCTTCTTCACCTTGATGGCATCCCTTACTTCCGGTGTCCACCACTGGGTTCGGGGATTGCCGCCACAACAGGCACCAGAGACCTTGCGGCCACAGCTCCAGACAGCTGCATCCACAATGGAGGTAGAGAACATGGTCCACTCAGACTCAATGTCCCCCGCCTCCCTCGGAAGCTGGGAAAAGCTATCCCAGAGGTGGGAGTTAAAGACCTCCCCAACAGAGTGCTCGGCCAGACGTTCTCAGCAGACCCTCACCATACGTTTGGGCCTGCCAGGTCTGTCCAGCTTCCTCCTCCGCCAGCGGATCCAACTCACCACCAGGTGGTGATCAGTTGACAGCTCAGCCCCTCTCTTCACCCAAGTGTCCAAGACATAGGGCCGGAGATCAGATGAAACGACAACAAAGTCTATCATCGACCTCTGACCTAAGGTGTCCTGGTGCCACGTGCACTTATGGACACCCCTATGCTTGAACATGATGTTCGTTATGGACAAACCATGACTAGCACAGAAGTCCAATAACAAAACACCACTCAGGTTCAGATCGGGGAGGCTGTTCCTCCCAACCATGCCCCTCCAGGTGTCACTGTTGTCGCCCACGTGAGCATTGAAGTCCCCCAGTAACACAATGGAGTCCCCAGTCTGAGCACCCCTCAGTACCTCTCCCAGGGACTCCAAGAAGGCCGGATACTCTATACTGCTATTCGGCCCGTAGGCACAAACAACAGCAAGAGCCCTCTCCCCAATCGGAAGGCACAGAGAGGCGACCCTCTCGTTCACTGGGGTAAACTCCAACACATGGCGGCTGAGCTGGGGAGCTATAAGCAAGCCCACACCAGCCCGCCGCCACTCACCATGGGCGACTCCAGAGAAGTGGATAGTCCAGCCCCTCTCGAGGAGCTGGGTTCCAGAGCCCAAGCTGTGCGTGGAGGTGAGCCCGACTATCTCTAGCTGGTACCTCTCAACCTCCCACACAAGCTCAGGCTCTTCCCCCCCAGCGAAGTGACATTCCATGTCCCAACAGCTAGCCGCTGTGTCCGGGGATCAGGTCGTCGAGGCCCCTGCCTTCAACTGCCACCCAATCCACACTGCACCAGTCCCCTACTGCTACCTCTGTGGGTGGTGAACCCACAGGAGGTCGGGCCCACATCACCTCTTCGGGATGAGCCCAGCTGGGCCCCATGGGCAAAGGCCCAGCCACCTAAGCACTTGCATACAAGCCCCAACCCCAGGCCTGGCTCCAGGGTGGGGCCCCGGCTGCGCCATACCGGGTGACATCATGGCCCTTGATGGTTTCTCCATAAGGGTTTTGGTGAACTGATCTTGGTCTGGCCTGTCACCTAGAACCTGTCTGCCTTGGGAAACCCTGACAGGGGCATAATGCCCATGACAACATAGCTCCTAGGATCATTCAAGCACACAAACCCCTTCACCACAATAAGGTGGCAGTTCTAGGAGGGGACTACACAAAATATGATTCAATATTCATGTGCATCCTGTTTATGTTAAGCAGTACCTCTCTCTCTGGATCGATGTCATCCTACAGTCTCTTCTCGAGCAAGGCGTGGTGAGATCATGCACCAGCTCGTACAACACACCTGTCAATCCAGTACCTAAACCCGATGGTACCTGGCGTTTTACACAAGATTTCCATAAGATTAATGAATTGATTGTTTCTTCTGTAATGTCACAGGTTCCTGCTCATCATTGCTGTTTTTCCATTAATGATCTCTGTTCTGCCTTTTTCTACACACATGAGGAGATAGCGTTTGGACTCAAGGTTTCATTGACTCTCCTGCTTTTTTTTTCAGCTGTAATTCAAATTCATAACGCACTCTGTGACTTCTCCCTCCCTCAGGACTCTGTGGTCTGTGTGTTCTGGTATCTGCTGAGTCACCAGAAATCTGCCAAGTCACTGACACTTGCGCCTGCTCCAACATCTGGCGCACAAGGGCTTTAAGGTTTCGAGGACCAATGGACACTTAAGTATTTGAACTTTTGAAGTTTTGAACTTTCTCAAGGCTGTCATTCTAGACACAAAATGCCCTGCAATTAAACATGCACTGATGTCTTTTCTGGGTCAGAAAATGGATCCCTGACTGCTCTTTATATGACAAGCTTCTCCATTCTGCAATCTCTTATCACGATCCACTGCAACACCCTTTGACCTGGACTGACACTATGGTGGTCGCTTATCACTCCCTCAAAAGCACCCTTTGTTCCACCCCTGGGCTTACCTGATCATTTCAAGCCCTTCCACCTGTATGCCTGTGAACACCAGGGCACAGCCTCTGGGGAGCATGGGGGGGACTGCAGCATTGTGGGTTTTAATCCAAAACATTAGACATTGTTGCTCAAGGCTTACCTGCATGTCTAGGGGCTGTCTCCGCATGTGCCTTGATGGTTTTAGATGTGGAAAAATTGGTTTTGTCTCACCCACTGATCTTGCACTCATCACATCAAGTTAAACAGGTGTTGCAAAATTTACAGACCCATTAAATTAATTTATCAGTAATTTAATAGATAATTAAATTAACATATGATTGTTTATTTTCTGTTCTACTAACATTCTCGAAATTCATGTCACATCCTTTTTTGATAATGTAGGTCACGCTCTTGCATGCCTCCTTAATTCTCAGGATGATACTTGGGATGACATTGATATTGTCTGTCTAAAAATTGTACATACTACTAGTATCAGGTCTGATCTCTCCTCCAGCCCTCTAGGGATGGGGGAAGTACTCTTTGTTGGTGGTTCTTGTTCTAAACATGTATAATATTTATAATTTATGATTTTTATCATACCTCTGTGGTTACTCTGTGTGTTCACTGCCTGATATTTTGCATGAGACATATGCTGTTCCTTTCTCATTTGATTTTTGTCATTTTGATTGTGGACAAATTCTCTAAATGGGTAGAAGTTTTTCCCTGTTCTCGAGAGAGCACGAAGGTAGTTACTCGTACTCTGGCAAAAGAAATAGTACCTAGTTATAATTATAATAATAATACATTTTATCTATAAGCACCTTTCAAGGTACCCAAGGACACTGAACAGTAAAAAGAAAAACAAACAATAAAAGCAGAACAATAAAATAACAACAATAAAATAACAAGAAATCAATAATAATAATTATTGTTGTAGTTATGGGGTTTCAAATGCCATAGACTCAGACAAAGGTACCCCTTTCACCTCAAAAGTCACACAAAACCTTTGTAAGTATCTCTAAACTAAACTGGTGTTTTCACATTCCTCAATCCTCTGGTATCGTAGAACGTACTAATCGAACATTGAAAGACAAATTAATTAAGGCCATGCAGGACACAGGTTTGGCTTTGTAATCCATAATTCATTCTGGCTGAAATTCGCATGACACCAAGAAATTATTTTTGGAAGATCTTTCCCTCTCCCCTGGAAGAAGGGAACTCCGGCTCCGGGTACCTCTGATTTGAAAACACATATGGATGAGTATTCTGCAGCCCTTATAAATAAGTTGTATAAAATTTGTACCAAGGTCAATAATACAATATTATCTCCACCACACACCCCTTCCAAGTTGGAGACAAGTGCTGGTGTGACTTTTTAATGTAACGATTTGGACAATTGGGAAAACCTAGATATGGTGAGCCTGCAGACATAGTCGCCATTACTTTTACTGCTGTTTTAACTGACCTTTTTCCACAGTGGATCCATGCCATGTGATTGAAGAAGGCTCCATAACAAAGTTGTGTTACAATGACAAGTTTGCTACTAACATTTTCTCTGTGTCCCTTTCCAGTCTCTGTTCTCTCTCTCCGTCTCTCTATTTCTGAGCTCTACACAGATTCAACTGAGAATCCTCAAGACTTTGTGAACAAAGAGGGGAAGAGATCGTGCACCCCGTTTGGAACCAATCATCCTCACTACAACCATGACAGTCCTCATCACGGGTTTTGTGACTTCATTGTTGCTCAGGGCAGGGCTACCTGCCCAAGCCTTCGTGACTGCTTCATCTTTGCTCGGGGCAGGGGTACCTGCTCAAGCCTTCAGGACCACTTCATTGCTCGGAGCAGGGTTACCCGCTCAAGCTGGACTTCGAGACAACATCTTCTGGCAATTCGCTAGCTGGACAAGCGCACACCACACAAATGTGTTATGTCTTTCATCTGATGCCATTTTCTACTATTATTACACATCTCTATGCTCTGAAACTCTGTATTCTTACAGGACTCTGTTCTCACTATAGGTCGATATGCCTTCTAATTTCATTTTCCCTCACTGTTTTAGAACAAATTACTCTGAAGGAAGTAGCATGTATTTGGGACAAATTAAGAGGTTTTGAGTTTCTCTAAGCTCCGGTGAGGTGGGACGAGGGCTGATCGGGCATGCCCGCCCTCTGACCACCAATATACGTCAAGAAGGGCAAAGATTAACTCAAGATTAATTCTCGATGTAATCACATATATGGTCATGAGGTGATAATGATCATATATGATCCGAGGATTTGATAATAGTGATACTATTATCAAAGAGGGGGATTGTTAGGTTTTATTATTATGTAGGTTTATAAATAATTGTAATTCTTGACCAAGAAGGCAGTAATTTATTTGTGACAAAATTAAGGATTAATTTCTGTTCAGTTAAAATGACCTTATGTCTCAGCTGGACATTGTTTGGGAACATTTTGTTTATTTTGATATGAAATGTGTATTTTTGGTCAGAGATGTGTCTGAATGGTGCCAAGGTCTGCAATGATGCCACACACACCCACAACTGCATATCCAACGTGTATTTGGGATTAAAAGTTAAATTTAAAGCCATGATTCATGTTAGTTTTATGGTTTATAGTTTTGTATTAGCCTTATTGCTGCACAAAGTGTTAAGACTGTATATGGGAGAGCTTTTTAAGATCCTTTATTATTTTGGACTATTGCATATACTATGGCAGTGATTTAGATTTAATTGTTAGATCTAAGATGCATTCAATGATTTAAGTTAGTTAAGACTTTATGATTCTAATGTTAAGACTTTATGAGTTTAATCCTGAATCCTGTTTGACCTTCCTGATGTAGCACTTCTTTGTTTATGTTTCGTATGACTGTCTTTGTTTAGGTTTGTTCTTATTTTTTGTTTACTTTCTTATAACATATCTGTGTTTAAAAATTCCATCACCATCTTAAGTACATATTGCCCTATGTTATATCTGTCCTGAAGGGGTGTATATAAGCAATGACCTTTAAAATCTGTTTGTACCTTGCTATCATGTCATATCATCAGAAATATGTCATTGTTATGATTTACACACACACTGATGGAGATTATTTGACCTGCCCCAAGATCAAGCTGCTCACTTGCTCGCAAGTCAAACACACACACATACATCTGAACATTCCATCAGAACAGTGATGTAATTAAGATGTGACTTGCTCACACACACACACACACACACATAGACACAGATATCAAAATGGTGTCACTCACTCACACTCCCCATAGACACACACATACACACATTCATGCACACACACACATAGATATCAAACAGTGATGTCATTTACACACAGATAACACTCGTATATAATAACCCTCTGTATTCTTGTCCAATGGGGGAACTTGCGAATAAAGATGTGAACTACATTGGGGTTACTGTCTTTCTTTGCGACTCACCCCCCCAGAGCTCTGGGTGGCATGAGGGCGGGCGTCCCCAGATGTAAGTTGACCGTTTCCGACTGGGTGAACCCTGTGTGTCATCAGCATAATAGTGGAAACTAATACAATGTTTTTGAATAATATCACCCAGAGGTAACATATATAAAGAAAAAAGCAGTGGACCCAAGACAGAACCTTGTGGAACACCAAACTTTACCTCAGTATGTCTAGAAAAATCACCATTTACATCAATATACTGATAGCGATCAGTTAAATAAGACCTGAGCCAGGAGAGGGCCGTTCCCTTAACTCCCACAACATTTTTTAGTCTATCCAGAAGAATGGAAGGATCAATGGTATAAAATGCTGCACTAAGGTCAAGCAACACAAGCGGCGAGACACAGCCCTGATCAGATGCCAACAGTAGGTCATTTACTCCTTTAACCAGAGCTGTCTCTGTGCTATGATGAGGTCTAAATCCTGACTGATATATTTCATGGATGTTATTCCTATGCAAATATAAGCATAACTGCTGTACCACAGCTTTTTCAAGGATCTTGGAGATAAAGGGGAGATTTGATATTAGCTGATAACTGGACAGCTGACAGGGATAAAGATCATTTTTTTTTTTAAATCAGGGGTTTGATAACTGCTAGTTTAAAGGATTTGGGTACATAGCCAATCATAAGAGAAGAATTTATTATTTTTAGAAGCAGTTCAACTACTTCAGGTACTATCAGTTTGAATAGACATGTAGGTAAGGGATCTAGTACACAAGTTGAAGCTTTTGATGCCGAAATTAATGAAAGTAATTCAGTTTCTTTAAGGGGAGTAAAACATTCTAATTTTGTTTGATGCCAATTTATGTTCCAACTTTTGAGTGGTCTATTTTAAAGTGCAAGTGTCATCATTATACCAGGGTGTTAATTTTTTGTCTCTGACCATTTTCCATTTAAGAGGAGTTACACTATCTAAAGTATGGCAGAACATTGACTCTAAGCATTCAGTTGCCTGATCAAGTTCTGCAGGGGCTGACAGTGACCCAATCAAAGTTGATAACTCTGGGAGATCATTTATAAAGCTCTGTGCAGTAGTTGACATGAATGTATGTGTAGCACTTCGTCTGGGTGGATGAAACACAGAAGGATGGCAAGCCAGAGCTGAGTTCACAAAACTCTTTTATTTTCACTTTTCAGTGGAATTTAACTCTCCCAGCCATGCACGCACACACACAAGTCATCTGGTTGTGGAGAGAGCCCTCTTCCTCTGCTCTCTGTCTCCTTATATAGGGCGCGGTCACTGGGAAGACACACAAACACAGGTTAATTGACATCAGGTGTAGTGATTCTGCCACTTACCTTCCCTGACTCCGCCCTCCGGTCACAGACCGGTACTTGACCACGCCCCCACTGCCACATACCCCCACCACCCAACTCAGGCCGAGCAGCTGTTCGTCCGGCAGCCGACTCCCCCCCCCGACGGGAGAGAAAGTCTGCCACAACCATCTGTGCCCCCGGCCTGTGGATTACCTTGAAGTTAAAGGGCTGGAGTGCCAGATACCAATGGGTGATCCACGCGTTGGCATCCTTCATGCGGTGGAGCCACTGGAGGGGCGCGTGGTCCGAACAGAGGGTGAAAGGGCATCCCAGCAGGTAGTAGCGGAGGGCAAGGACCGCCCACTTGATGGCAAGGCACTCTTTGTCGATGGTGCTGTCGCGCCTCTCATGCACTGACAGCTTCCTGCTGATATACAGCACTAGACGGTCCTCCACCTCCTGGGACAAAACAGCCCCCAGCCCTCTGTCTGATGCATCCATCTGTAACATAAAGGGGAGAGAAAAGTCAGGGGAGTGTAACAGTGGCCTCCACACAATACAGCTTTCACCTCAGAGAAAACCCGCTGGCATTGCTCTGTCCACTGGACCTGATCTGGTGCCCCCTTTTTAGTGAGATCAGTCAGCGCGCTGGTGATGTCCGAATAATTAGGTATAAACCTACGATAGTAGCCAGCCAGGCCCAGGAACTGTCTCACCCCCTTTTTGGTCTTGGGCTTCGGGCAGGCTGCAATCGCTGCTGTCTTGTGAATTTGGGGACGCACCTGCCCATTGCTCAAGTGGAAGCTCAGATACCGTACTTCCACCTGCCCAATCGCACACTTCTTTGGATTGGCTGTGAGACCCGCTCACCTCAGCGACCTAAAAACGGCCCTCAGGTGTTGCAGATGCCACGGCCAGTCATTACTATAGATTATTATGTCATCTAAGTATGCGGCTGTGTAGGTGGCATGGGGGTGGAGGACCCTGTCCATAAGCCTCTGGAACATAGCAGGCACCCCAAACAGCCCAAAAGGATATGTAACAAATTGGTGTTCACCAAATGGTTTGGAAAAGGCCATTTTTTCTCAGGATAGTGGAGTCAAGGGGATCTGCCAATAACCCTTTGTCAAATCCAGTGTCGAGTAAAAGCGAGCCGTGCCTAGTCAATCCAGCAACTCATCAATACAAGGCATTGGGTACGCATCGAATTTAGACACCGTGCTGACTTTTCTATAGTCTACACAGAACCGGACCGACCCGTCGGCCTTGGGCACCAAGACCACTGGGCTGCTCCAGTCACTGTGGGACTACTCGACGATGCCCATTTTGAGCATGGCCTCAAGTTCTTCCCGAACTACTTTTTTCTTGTGTTCGGGTAGCCTGTAAGGGCGGCTGCGCACTACCACTCCCGGGGGCGTCTTGATGTAGGTTGGTGTGGCCAGGCAGGGGCGAGAACACGTCCAAAAATTTGGTCTGCAACTGGGCAACCTCCATGAGTTGGGTCGGGGAGAGGTGGTCTCCACAGGGGACTGGAGAGGTATGCAATGTCAATGTTCCTTTTTGAACCTCCGGCCCCAGCTCCGCCTTCTCTGGAACCACTGACACCAACGCCATGGGGACCTCCTCGTTCCAGAGTTTGAGCAGATTGAGGTGGTAAATCTGTAGCGCCCCACCCTCACCTCATAGTCGACGTCCCCAACTGTGACCTCACAGGGTCCTTGCCACTTGGCGATCAATTTGGAGCTCGAGGTGGGCAACAGTACGAGTACGTTATCTCCCAGTGCGAACTCCCTAAGGTGCATACCCCTGTCGTACAGGTGGGTTTGCTGTTCTTGGGCCTGCCGCAAATTCACCTGGGTTAGGTGTGTGAGTGTGTGGAGTTTTGCACGCAGATCAATAACGTATTGAATTTCATTTTTGTTCGGGGAAGGTCCCTCCTCCCAATTTTCTCGCAGTACATCTAGGATGCCATGCGGCTTATGCCCATATAATAATTCGAATGGGGAGAACCCCATGGAGGCTTGTGGGACCTCTCGCACTGCAAATAACAAGGGTTCCAGCCATTTATCCCAATTACGTGCGTCCTTGTGAACAAATTTTTTAATTATATTCTTGAGTGTGCGATTGAACCATTCGACTAAACCGTCCGTTTGTGGGTGATAAATGCTGGTGCAGATCGGCTTAATTCCCAGTAACCCATACAGTTCACTCAGTGTGCATGACATAAATGAGGTGCCTTGATCAGTCAGAATCTCTTTGGGGATTCTGACTTGGGAGATGATGCAGAAGAGCGCCTCCACAATACTGCATGCTGAGATATTGTGAAGAGGCACTGCTTCCGGGTATCATGTTGCATAGTCCACTAGAACTAAAATAAAGCAGTATGCTCATGTTGCCCGATCAAATGGCCCAACGAGATCCATTCCAATTCTTTCGAACGGGGTCTTGATTAATGGTAGAGGGCGCAAAGGCGCTTTTGGAATGGCCGCTGGATTTACTAACTGGCATTCGCGGCATGCCATACACCACCTACGGACATCGCCGCGAATCCCTGGCCAATAGAACTGGGCCATTATTCGGGCTAGTGTCTTATCCTGCCCCAAGTGTCCAGCCATGGGATTAAAGTGAGCCGCCTGGAATACTAATTCCCAGTGGCTCTTTGGAATCAAAAGCTGTGTAATCAGCTCCTTAGTCTGAGTATCCTGCGTCACTCCGTATAATCTATCCCTCATAATGGAGAAATAGGGGAAGGATGGGGTGGCGTTTGGCTGGAGCGTTTGACCATCGATTACTCTCACTTGGTCAAATGCATGCCGCAGAGTCTCATCTCGTGACTGTTCTAATGGGAAATCTGCAAGAGATTCCCCGAGAGATGGAGGAGCCTACGGCTCCTCCCTCTGACGTGGTGATGATGTAGACGGCTCTGTGACAGCTGCTCCTGCCAATGCCACAGCGGGACCTCCCCCTGATGAACTATGGCAGGACCCACTCTTCACTAAATGAGTCATTAATTCCCAAAATCCTGGCCAATCAGTCCCCAAAATTATTGAGTGGGTAAGGCGGGGATTAACCGCCTCCTTTACACTAAATTTTTCCCCTTGAAAAAGAATGTGGACCGACACTAAAGAGTAGTTGTGAACATTCCCGTGCACACACAGCACCTTCACCAATTGTGCTCCCCCCAATGCCTTGTCTTGCACCAGGCTTTGGTGGATTGAGGTCTGATTACAGCCCGAGTCCACCAACGCCTGATATGTATCCCCTTGGACACTCACCGGTATGCGATACGCTCCGGCCCGATCGAGGGTGGCTCCTGGCGCATTGGGATCCGAACCACCGCGCCCACCTCCATTGCCGAGCACTGCTGTTGGAGGTGGCCTGTCTCCCCACAGTGCCAGCAAAACAGCCTGGGCTTTTTCTCTGCACCAGCGCTCTGGGGCTCACTCACCTGAGGGGGGGAAGAGACAGACACAGAAGTGGGAAATGGGACGGCACCGCGGGTGCGGCGGGCCAGCTGGGGTGGAGCCAGCTCCCGCCTCCATGGTGGGGGAACGGGGCAAGGACGAGACACAGAAGGGGAAGGAGAGAGAGAGAGAGAGAGAGAGAGAGAAGGGGAGAAGAGGAGATCTGCTGTCCTGCCATCAGAACAGCCGCCAAATGGTCCTTTGCCAGCTCGATGGCCTGATCCAGCGATGCCAGGCGATGGCACTGGACCCACTCCGTGGTCCCTTTGGGTAGTCGGGCAATGAACTATTCCAGTACCACCTGATCTACGATTCCCTCAGCGTTGCGGTTGTCATCCCTCAGCCACCGCCAGCAGGTGTCCCGGAGTTGCTGGCCAAATGCGAACGGCCGGCCGACTTCCTCCAGGCGCAGAGCGTGGAAGCGCTGTTGGTGTTGTTCGGGGGTGCACCCCACACGCTGGAGGACGGTCTGACAGAGGTCCACGTAGACCAGCCGGCTGTCGGCGAGGAGGTAGCACGGCCAGCTGCGCCTCCCCCGTTAGCAGGGGGAGGAGGCGTGCCACGTGCTGTTCCACCAGCCAGCCTGAGGCCTCTGCTGCCTGCTCAAAGAGTGTGAGGAAGGCCTTGGGGTTGTCATGCGGGCCCATCTTAGTTAGGGTGAGGTGGGAAGGGCCCGCGGCGGTGGAGGTGGTGGACCCCGCCAACGTGAGGAGGTGCCGGAACACCTGTCGATCTTCCTGCTGTGCCAGCACCAGGGCCTTGAGCCTTTGCTCCTGCTCCTTCCGGAGGGCGATTAGCACCTGGTGCTCTCTCTGCTGGGCTGTGGCGAGGGCATGGATCAGGTCCGCGAAGGGGGATGACTCCCTGGGGCTGTTCTTCTCTGTGCTCCATTCCCGGGTTTCGGCACCACTGTAGCACTTTGTGTGGGTGGGTGGAGCACAGAAGGACGGCAGGCCAGAACTGAGTTCACAAAACTCTTATTTTCATTTTCAGTGGAATTTATCTCTCCCAGCCATGCATGCACACACACAAGTCATCTGGTTGGGGAGAGAGCCCTCTTCCTCTGCTCTCTCTCTCTCCTTATATAGGGCTCAGTCACTGGGAAGACACACAAACACAGGTTAATTGACATCAGGTGTAGTGATTCTGCCACTTACCTTACCTGACTCCGCCTTCCAGTCACAGACCAGCACTTGACCATGCCCCTGCTGCCACAGTACGTTTAATACAGTAGCATGGTGAGGTGCATATATTATTAATCAGACATATTTTGAATGAGATGAGATAATGATCTGCAATAACTTCAGACTGTGGAAGTATGACTATATTTTCTATGTTTAACTTGAATGTTAGTATTAGATCAAGGGTGTGACCACCATTATGGGTCGGTCCTATGACATTCTGATGAATCTCTACTGAATCTAAAATGGGCACAAACGCTGTTTTCCAAGGGTCTTCTGGGTTATCGAAGTGAATATTAAAATCTCTGACAACTAAATCTTAAATAACCAGATCTGAGATAAAATCTGCAAATTCAGAAAGAAACTCAGAATATGGCCCCAGGGGCCTGTAAATAATAAGTAACAGAATTAACTGGGCAGACCTATTTTTCAAGGCAACATACATTATATTAGTATGAAGAACTTCAAATGCATTAAATTTATAACCAGGTTTGTGTGTTACACCGAGATAATCATTATAAATAACCGTGACACCTCCTCATCTACCAGTTAGACGAGGCTGGTGTATATAACTGTATCCAGAAGGACAAGCTTCATTTAATGCTATATATTCATTTGGCTTAATCCATGTTTCAGTTAAACAAAGTACATTAAACTCCTGATCAGTAATGAGTTCATCAACCATTAGCGCTTTTGATGTAAGAGATCTAATATTTAATAGCCCCACCTTTAGATCAAAGGTGCTGGCAGCAGATGTACAGTCAGTATGATCTAATTTTATATTAATTAGGTTACTGGAACAAACTCTCTGAATATTTCTACTTTTTTGTTGAGCTTGGGGAACAGACACAGTGGACCTTGAGTGACTACTCTGTGCAGCTAGCAGACAGTCGGTTTAGACTGTTTGTCTGCTCCCTGGCCTTGGCTCTGGATTGTCAGAAATTAATTAGGCCTGTTCTGAGACTATGACCTATGCTGCAGGAAATGAGAGCAGCGCCTTCCCGAGTGGGATGGATACCGTCCCACCCTAACAGGCCAGCAGTGCCCTCAAAATTAGCCCAATTATCTATAAAGTCCACACTGTTTTCAGAGCACCACCTGGACAACCAGCAGTTCAGCAACCATAACCTGCTGTAAGCTACATCGCCATGCTGCATTGGGATGGGGCCAGAGCATACTACAGCATCGGACATCGCCTTCGCTAATTTAAACACCTCTACAAAGTTACTCTTCATAACCTCAGACTGATGAAGGCATATATCATTAGCTCCTGTATGGATAACTATCTTTGAGAACCTGTGCTTGCCTTGGACCCTAAGATTACCTGCTATGTCTGGCACCCTGGCTCCCGGTATACAACTGACTAAAGCTGCTGGTGCCCCTAAAGGCTGAGCTAATTTCACATGCCATATGATACAGTCTCCTATAACCAGACCTCTTTCAGGCTTCTCAGTGGGTGCATCACTAAGGAGAGCAAACCTGTTGGACACGTGACGCAGAGAGGACTGGTGCTCCCATGGGCGAGTCTCAGTAGTAGCTTTGGCTCTACGCTTATGCCACTGAGTCATCACCCATTCGCCTTGCTGTAAGGGCTCTAATGCTGGAATTGGGGGATTACTAACTCCACCTCGGGCATCCAGACTTTCCCCTACAGAAACTACACTGTTCTCATTCTCACTGACCTTCACTAAAGCCTGGATACATGCTTCTAACACTATAATTTTCTCAGTCAGAGAGCTAACTAATCTGCACTTATCACAAATAAAGCTATCGCTAGTAATGGAGGAAGAGTGACTAAACATCCTGCACTCAGCACACTGAACAGGCTGATGGTGTGCCATGATGAAAGGATTCACATACCTTAATTGAAGATCTGTTGATATTAAAGCAGATCCAATGTGGATGGCCTCTGCTTGTGGTCTTTATGCAGGAGGAGAAAAAAAGAAAGCTTCTGGTCTTGGTGTTCTTCTGAAAAAAGAGAGAAAAAAATGGAAAAAGGAAAGTGAAAGTGGAAAGTACAAAAAGGAAAGCGAAAGTACAATAAAAAATGCAGATACTGGAAAATTATTTGTTGAAAAAATAATTTTAAAAAAGATTAGCGATTAATGCCAACACTCGCGGAAAAAAGACTCATTGCAAACAACTTGGGAACCAGGAAGGGCATAGCACAGAATGGGCATATTGGTCATTCACGAACCACACCATACCACCTGCAAGGTAACCCAGTGGAGAGATTGAACCGCACACTTCTTCAGATGATGCATACCCTGGAGGAGAAAAAGAAGAGTCAGTGGAAAGATCACCTTCCACATGTTGTACATACAACTGCACGAGGCATGAAGCCACCAGCTTTTCCCCATTCTTCCGTTTATATGGTCGATCTCCACGCTTACCTGTTGACCTGCTGTTTCCACCCAAAAGAGAGCCTGAGCCACCTGATCGGCAGACATATGCACAGAAATGGGCAAAGAGGATGCATTCTGCATATGAAATTGCAGCAAACAATAGTGAAAAATCCTCAGCCAAAAGGGAAAAAAAAAACTGTATGACAGAGCAGTCAGGGATGTTGTTCTTCAGCCAGGTGACAGGGTGTTGGTGAAAAACTTGTCAGAGAGAGGTGGGCCTGGTAAGCTGTGGACCTACTGGGAGCAGGTAGTGCATCGTGTGGTAGAGAGAGTTGATAATGGACCAGTTTATAAGGTGCAACTTGAGAGGGGACCAAAAGCACTGCGCGTGCTCCACAGGAACCTTCTCCTGCCAGTGAATTAACTGTCCTGAGAAGAAACACTCCCTACACAATGTCAGAAAGGAAAGACACAGTCAAAAAAAAAAACAGAAACGGACAGCCGCAAACATTCATGAAGAAAACACAGACAGTGCCGATGAGGAGTACACTTACCAGCAGATTCCATGCAACAGGTTAGTGAGACCTCAGCAGACAGAGCAAAGTCAGACAGGGCACCATCCTCAGACTGAGCAAAGGCTGAGTGCCAGAGCCTGCAAGTTTCACCCCATTGTCAGGCAGGAAACAAACTGTGGCAGCGGGGGCGTGACCAAGCAGCAGTTTGTGAATGGAGGGTGGGGTTGAGGAAGGTAAGTGGCTAAGTCATTCCACCTGCTGTCAATTAATGTGTATGGGTGTGTGTGTTTGTTGCATGGACGAAGCATAAAAAGAGGGGGAGAGCAGAGAAGAGGGACTCTCTCCTGACCAGAATGCATGCATGTGTGTGTGTGTGTGTGTGTGTGCATGCATGTGTGTATGATTAAGCTGAAAAGTTATATTTACATACAAAATAAAGTTTGTAAGAACTTCACGGTGGCACTGTGGGAGACGGCTGCCTCTCCAGTAGCTCTGTAGTTTTTAGCTCTTTCAACTTCAACTTCTTTTTTTCACTTTTTTACTTTTATGCTCTTCTTACGAAGACATAGTGTGTTTTTCTTCATATCCCATGGATATTCTTAACTTTAACATGCAACCAGGAGCCAGTTTTCTCGCTTATTCGAGAGAGGAGCTGCTGACCCTGAAAACAATGGGATGAGCCGGGATATGACAACCCATCCCGGCGGAGCTGAGGAGGAGACCCAGGGGCTGCAAAGCTGGGGCTAAGCTAAAGGCTAGGCTAGCAGACAACCAGTGGCACTGCAAACTATCCATTCCCTCCGTTATCATGGGGAATGTGAACTCACTGCCGAACAAGGACAACAGGCTATCCACACTGAACAACCAGTGGATTTACTGGGAGAGCAGCTTGTTTATTTTTATGGAGACATGGCTAACCCGCCTCGTACCGGATGATAATGTGGACCTGCAGGAATTCACTGCTGTGAGTGCCAACAGAGACACTAAAGCATGCAGGAAAAGCAAAGGTGGGGGACTCATCATCTATGTGAACAACTACTGGTGTAACCTGGAACATATCTCCGTAAAGACAGTCTTATGTTGCTCGGACTTAGAGCCGCTAGCCATTAGCCTGTGGCCATATTATTTGCTGAGGGAGTTCAGTCACGTGATCACCATCTGTGTTTACATTCCTCTGAGGGCAGACACAGCTGCTGCATGTGAGAGGATTCACTCTGTCACAACAAGGCTGCAGAAACAGCACCCTGAGGCATTTATGATCATTTCTGGGGACTTTAATCACACTATTTTGGACTCTACTTTGTCTGCTTTTGACCAGGCTGTGGACTGTCCAACAAGGAACAACAGGACAGTTGACTTGCTTTCTGCTAATGTGAGGGATGCATACAGAGTCACACCCCTCCCCCCACTAGGGAAGTCTGACCACAACCTGGCTCTTCTACAGCCGAAGTACACCCCCCTGGTTCAAAGGCAGCCTGCAACAACTAACTCCATCAGGAGGTAGTCCCCTGAAATGGAAGCTGCCCTCAGAGACTGTTATGACACCATGGACTGGGATGTGCTGCTTAGCCCACACTGTGAGGACATAGAGGGGCTGACACACTGACAGATTACCTCAACTTCTGTGCAAACATGGTCTCCCCCGCTAAGACTGTACGGTGTTACCCTAATAATAAGCCATGGGTAACACAGGAAGTCAAAGCTGTCCTCAACAGGAAGAAGGTTGCCTTCAAGAGCAGGGACAGGGATGCAATGAAAGCAGCACAGCAGGAGGTGAAATGCTGCATTAGGGAAGCTAAGGACAGCTACAGGAGAAAGGGGGAGCAGAAACTGAAGGAGAACAGCATGAGGGAGGTCTGGGAAGGTGTGAAAACCATCACAGGCCACAACACAAAGACCAGAGTCATAGAGGGGGACAGTGGAGAGGGCGAACGAGCTGAATGACTTCTTTAACCGGTTCAACCAGCCCATGTCCCCACCACCACCCCCCTCACTGCAGCCATCTCTCCTTCTTCCCTCAACACACCTCCCTCCAGTCATCACAGCAGCCCCCTCCTCCTCCTCCACCCCCCACCTCAACACATACTCCTCCATGCATCACTGCAGACCAGGTCAGAGGTCAACTGAGGAAGCTTCACCCCAGGAAAGCAGCAGGCCCAGACAAGGTGTGTCCACAACTACTGAAGACCTGCGCTGCTGAACTTGGTGAACCACTCCAACATGTCTTCAACCTCAGCCTGCAGCTGGGGAGAGTGTCCACCCTCTGGAAGACATCATGCATCATTCCAGTTCCCAAGAAGAACCGGCCCAGCGAGCTGAACAACTTCTGATCGGTGGCACTCACTTCACAGCTGATGAAGACATTGGAGTGGCTCTTCCTCAACCTTCTCAGACCCCAGGTGCAACATGCCCAGGACTGTCTGCAGTTTGCATACCGGGCAGGTGTTGGTGTGAAAGACACCATCCTCTACCTGCTACACCGAGCCCACTCGCATCTGGATAAGGGAAATGGCACAGTGAGGATCCTCTTCTTGGACTTCTCGAGCACCTTTAACACCATCCAACCCCTACTGCTTCAGGACAAACTGAACAGGATGTGAGTGGACCCCTGCCTGGTCACCTGGATCTCCAGCTACCTCACCAACAGGCCACAATAAGTCAGGCTGAAGAACATCATGTCTGACACTGTGATTAGCAGCACTGGAGCACCCCAGGGCATGGTGCTGGCCCCTCTTCTCTTCACCCTGTACACTGCAGACTTCTGCTACAACTTGGAGCTGTGTCACATTCAGAAATTCACTGATGACACAGCTATCGTGGGGTGTATCAGGGACTACAGAGAGGAGGAGTATAGGAGCCTGGTGAGGGACTTTGCCATTTGGTGCAACAGGAACCATCTGCAGCTCAACACCTCAAAGACCAAGGAGCTGGTCATTGACTTTGGGAGGTCCAGACCAAGGTCACGACCAGTTCTGATCGAGGGTGTCGAGGTGGAGGCTGTGGATGGACAGCCCAAGTACCTCGGGCTGTGGATGGACAGCAAGCTGGACTGGAATTGCAACACCATCCACCTGTACAGGAAGGGACAGAGCAAGCTGTACTTCCTGAGGAGGCTGCGGTCCTTTAACATCTGCAGGAAACTCCTGTGGATGTTCTATCAGTCTGTGGTGTGTGTATTGGTAAAGACCTTCTGGTGTGGCAAAGGCCATCTTCTCCTTTGACGCTGGGGTCAGGGGCACCTGCCAGTAGCCTTTTGTAAGGTCCAGAGTGGTGAGGAACTGGGCGTGTCCTAAGGAGTCTACTAAGTCATCGACCCGGGGCATAGGGTATGAATCAAACTCTGACACCTCATTCAATTTGCAATAATCATTGCAGAATCTCACCGATCCGTCTGGTTTGGGAACCAGGATGATGGGGCTTGCCCAGGCTTTTTTGGACTCTTCAATGACTCCCAGCTCTAGCATCTTTCTCACTTCCTCCTGGATAGCCACCTTGCGAGCCTCCAGCACCTGATAGGGACGCTGGGTCACTGTTCGGCCCGGGATGGTGCAGATCTCATGTTGGACCACCTCTGTGTGCCCGGGGAGTGAGGAGAAGATGTCTCGGTTGCGGTCCACCAGCTCTAGGGTCATCTGCTGCTGGTGTGGGGATAGGCCTAGCCCCACCTGAACCTCCTCTCTGGTGGGTTATTTGGACTCTGTCAGGGGCAAGCAACTGAACAACGCCTCCCTGGTGTGCCATTTTTCCAAGAGGTTAATGTGATATATCTGCTCAGGTTTTCTTTTATCAGGCTGTCTCACCTTATAATTCACTTCTCCTACCCGCTCGATGACTCATATGGTCCTTGCCAGGTTGCCAGGAACTTACATTCCATGGCCAGCACCAGGACCAGCACTCTGTCCCCCGGCTTAAACTCTCTCAGCTGGCCAGGTCAGTTGTAGGAGGCCTGCTGTTGCTGTTGAGCAGTCTCCATGTGTTCACGCACTATCAGGTAGATGGCCCTCATTCTCTCCTTCATGGCCCCAACATGCTTGATCAGGGTCCGCTGTTTGCAGGGTTGCTCCACCCAAGCCTCCTTGGCAATGTCCAGCAGCCCTCTGGGTCTGTAAGAAAGCAAAAGTTCAAAAGGTGAAAAGCCAGTAGAAGATTGGGGTACCTCTCTCACTGCAAACAGCAGGTATGGCAGAAGCTGGTCCCAGTTCTGCCCATCCTCTTCAACTGCCTTCCTCAGCATTGACTTCAGAGTCCTGTTAAAACATTCGACCAATCCATCTGTCTGGGGGTGGTAGACAGATGTTCACAACTGTTTGATCTTCAACAGGGCACACAGTTCTTTCATCACCCTGGACATGAACGGGCTGCCTTGGTCCATCAGTATCTCCTTTGGAATTCCTAGACTGGTGGAGAGGAGGAACAGCTCCTTGGCTATTTGTTTGGAGGTCGCCTTCCTCAGGGGGATGGCCTCAGGGTACCGGGTCGCATAGTCCAGGATGCCCAGGATGTACTGATGCCCCCTGGAGCTTTTTGGCAAAGGACCAACTATATCCAGTCCAATCCTCTCAAAAGGAGTTTCAATAATTGGTAAGGGGATGAGCGGGTTATGGTATGGGGGCTTAGGCACCACCTCCTGGCATTCTGGGCAACTATGACAGTAATTCTCTGTTTCCTTGTGCACTCCAGGCCAGAAGAAACGCTGTAAGATCCTCTCTTTTGTCTTCTCTACACCTAGGTGGGCCCCCAGTGGATGGGTGTGTGTCAGATTGAGCACAGTCGCCCGGTAGGGCTGTGGTACAAGGAGCTGTTCATGCACTTCATCATTTTTCTTCACCACCTGATACAGTAGGCCACATATAATTGCAAAATGGGGGTATGTAGGGCTTGCTCTACCCCCTACCAGTACACCCTCTGGCACCTGCACATTTCTTAAGGCATTTGCAAGCGTGGGATCCTGCAACTGTGCAGTACCATACTGGCCTGTGAGAGGGGGAAGCTCCTTGATGCCTGGGGCATCTTCCTTGTTGGAGCTCGGAGAGCTTTCCACATTCTTGTTGGAGCTCGGAGAGCTTTCCACATTCTCTTCTCCAGTGTCCGGGCCAGTATCTGTGTCAGCCTGGGTGCCTGTCATCCCTGTGAGGGCAAACGTGGGGATGAGTGGTTGTGTGGGTTGCACTTGTGTGTTTGCAGGATGAGTCTTACCCCTCTGACTTCGGGGTACCAGGCTGGCCTCTGCTGGGTCTCTCTCCACAGCAGGTGGAAGGCTGGGCAATCTCGCCCAATCAGAACAGGAACAGGGAGGGAATCAACCACTCCCACCCTCGTGTGTATAGTCCCCCTGGTGGTGGTCACTTTAAGTTCAGTGGTGGGGTACTCTTTGGTGTCTCTATGGATGCAGGAAACTGGGAGAACTTGGTCAGTGGTCCAACGATGGATCCACCAGGTCCTTATGCACCAAGGTGACCTGACTACCTGAATCTAACAATGCTTTGACATCACGGCAATTCACCGTCACTGGGCAGGTGGGGGCCCATCTGCAGCCCCGACAAGTGATGCAAACAGCTGGGCAGATGGTGAGCTGGAGGACCCTGCAGTGGGCCTAGGCTCATCCACCGATTTCCCACACTGCCAAGACATGTGTCCCATATCCCCACACTGGAAGCATTGTCGGGTGTCACCATCACGGGGAATTCTAACCGGACCCGGCTGCCTTCTGGCTCCCCCTGGAGCATAGCCAGGTCCTGCTGTGGCTGGGCTGGACACCTTGGGGTTTTTGGGGCGGCCTCCCCCTGTCAGCAGCGGGGGTGCAGTCCTGGGGTCCTTCCTGGAATCACGGAGCATTTCTGTTGTGGCCTGGTACTTTTCCACAGCTTCAACTGTCAGTTCAGCTGTGGTTAGGGCTTGTTGGCTGATGAAGCACTTCGCCTCATATGGCAGGGCTCGAACGTAGTGATCCAAGACCACGGCCTCCACTACTGCAGCCACTGTGTTTTTTTCAGGTTCCAGCCATCTTCTCGCGATTCTGGAAAGTTCGTGCATCTGCACACGGGGAGCCTGGTCTGCTTGGAAGGTCCAGCTGTGGAAGCGTTGAGCCATACCGAACTTGGTGAGCCCATGTCTGCTGAGGATATCAGCCTTCAGAGCATCATAGTTCGTAGTCTTGTCGGGGGGTAGGTCTCGGACAGCATTCAATGATTCTCCCGTTAAGAATGGGGCTAACAGTCCAACCCACTGTGCCTTGGGCCATCCTTCCCTAGTGGCCGTGGCTTCAAAGGTGTGCAAGTATGCCTCAGCATCATCTGTAGCCCCCATTTTGGAGATAAAGTTACTTGCATTTATTGGGCCCACACTCTGAACAGCCATCTTTTTCTGTAGCTGCAACTCCTCTGCCTTCAGTTGGTTGGCTTTCCTTTGTTCCTCCAGGAGGGCCGCACTCACCTGCATTTGGGCTTGCTGCCCTGCAATAAGGGCCTTCAAAATTTCCTCCATCTTGTTATGCGGTGGGCCTATGGCTAACTGGGAAAATTGAGCAATCAAATGTTCAGTGTCCTCCTCTCACATGCACTATTATTGATGATTGAAGTGCCCACATTCTCCACCATATGTGATATCATGAGAGGTTGACTGGCTCTCAGCGGGACCCTTCAATTAGTGCAAGGACACAAAGGTTAGAATAAATCAAGATTTTTTTTAATGTTATGCCAGGAGATCAAACAGAAAAGGTATCTCAAAGTCCAATGTTCAAACGAGGATGGATTCCCAAAAGTCAAACTCAAACAATGTCTCTGGCTTTAGAACAACAAAATTATAGGCGGGTTTCCTTCAGTCCAATATCCTTTTCACAGAACAAACAAAATCTTCTGCCTTACTTTGAGTCCAGTCAACAATCCCTGTAGTCTTCAGCTGGGTGGCAGCCCAGTAGCAGGTGTTCGTAACACAGGTAAGTATTTCAGTGCAAAAATCCCTCAGGTAAGAATTCCAGATAAGAATTTCAACGAATACTCTGCCCAGCAGGATCCACTCAGCAAGAGAGTCCATGAACCTCACTCCTCTCCCCTCCACCTTCACACTGAGAGTTTTGAGCTCTCACAAAGCCCTCTTGCTCATTAGGCCCTCATTGGCAACAGGTGTGTTGCCGTGTTGGGTGCTGGGGGTGAAGTTCCTAACTCCACCACCAGATGGAGCTATAGCTGCCAGTGGTTGGAGCCATCTGCGTGGAATATAGTGCCCCTCCAAGACGCAGCCTCTCGGGATGTCACAGTGGTCGCCAGTGTCCTGTTTTACACTGTGGTGTGTTGGGGGGGGGGGGGGGGGCAGCACATCCAAGAAGGACACATCCAGGCTGAACAAACTGATCAGGCAGGCTGGCTCTGTGGTCGGCATGAAGCTGGACTCTCTGGTGATGGTGGCAGAGAAGAGGACTATGGACAAACTACTGAACATCATGGACGATGCCAGTCACCCTCTGCACACCATCATCAGAAACCAGAGGAGCCTGTTCAGTGACAGAATGCTCTTTCCCAAGTGCAGGACTAACAGACTTAAAAACTCCTTTGTCCCTCATGCCATCAGACTGTACAACTCCTCTCTGGGGGGGAGGGGTAACAGGAGGACAGAGGACGGGAAGGAGCAATAGCCTAGGCTGACAAAAAGCAATACTGGACAATGTGCAATATAAATGTGCAATACCTTTCCTGCTGGACTTTTTTCATATCTTTTTTTTTTGTATATGCAAATACTTAATTTATCTAGAATTTTTCTCTATTTTCTATTCTCTGTTTATCCTGTAATGATGCTGCTGGAATTTTTATTTCCCTGAGGGAACCCTCCAAAAGGGATCAATAAAGTTCTATCTATCTATCTATCTATCTATCTATTCTCTCACACATGCACACACACACACACATGCATTCTGGTCAGGAGAGAGTCCCTCTTCTCTGCTCTCCCCCTCCTTTTATGCTCCATCCCTGCAACAAACACACAGACCCATACACATTAATTGACAGCAGGTGTAATGACTTAACCACTTACCTTCCCCGACCCTGCCCTCCATTCACAAACTGCTGCTTGGTCACGCCCCTGCTGCCACACAGACACCGAGGACAAGGAAGAGAGTATATCACCAGCACAGGACAGAGCTTTTGAGGATGTTATAGTAGAGGAGAAGTCACAGAAAAGACTACTAGAGGATGGTGTATTGGAGGAGGATGGACACCAAGTATAGGCAGAGTCTGTCAGAAGATCCAAACAGACAGCCAGGCCAAAGGAAATGTTCACCTATGGCATGCTGGGACAGCCATCTTACCAGCATTGGAATGTAGAGGTACACTCACTACTGCCAAGCTACCATCTCCCAAGTTATCTTGGTGCTGTTTCCCTTCCATACTTCACACCTCCACACCCTTATTACTACAACTTTTGTATTTTTTTGTAAAAGTTTTGTAAAATTTTCAAATTTTTAGTTTTTCACTTGTGAATCACCATAAGTTTGCATATCAGTTTGGCATGCAAAATCAAGCCTTCCAACAAATTATTTTCCTATGTCACACATGCAGTTTTGTTGGAAGGCTTGTTTTTGCATGCCAAACTGATCTGCAAACTTATGGTGGTTCACAAATGAAAAACTAAAAAAAGAATGGACACTTTCCAGCAAGCTAAACAAAAAGCAAAGCAAAACAAAATAAAAAAAAACCCTCTATTGCCTCAGAAACCACTCTGCATGTGTGACATAGGTCAAGATTCAACTCCTGTGACTAACAATGCACATAATTGCTTTAGGGTGCTGTTTTCTAAAATGAGCTTGCACACCCCCAACTGCCCCACTCATGACTGTTGCACCATCGTAAGTCTGTGCCACACATTTCAATTGATCAACTCCTTTCTCTCCCAATAGATTCTCAATTGCAGTGGTTATTGATGCATCATCAAAATTTGTCATCTCCATAAAACTTACGAACCTTTCTTTCACTGTACCCTTCATAGAGACATACCTCATACAGAATGCCAAATGTAATGTCTTCCCATCTCTGGCCTCATCAGCATTAATGGCATACATCCTTGATACCTTTATCTCACAATAGTTGAAGTTACTTCTAATGCACAACATCATCTAGTTCTGACAGGCAGATGTGAGGTATGCACTGTCTGATGGGGTTGTACACCTCTCTAAGAAAGGAACAAACTGCTTCAACTATGTCATGCACTCTAGGAAATTGTCTTTATTGTGGCTTTCTACTGTTTCATGACCTCGAAATGGTATTCCTTGCTTCCTCAACATGCAGGTCACCGCCACAACATGCTGCACGTATTCCCTCCATTCACCCTTTTCAGTGGAACTCGCTGTTTCTATCTGCTGTAAAACACCACCTTCTAATAGACTTGCTTTATAGGTGTTCCAGCAAATGACACTGTCCTTGTGTGACTGGGTGATTTCATGTTTTTTAAACAAGCTCAGTGTCTTTCTCCAATTCTTGAGTCTGCAGTTCACAAATGTCATTTTTAATATTTTGACAAAATACCCAGCAAGCAAAACAGAAAGCAGCATGTTTCTTAGCGAAGTAGTCCAGCCATTTAAAACTCTGGAACCAGTTTTGTTGGAAGACTCATTTTTGCATGCCAAACTGATGATGTGGGTATTGACATAGCTTTAACTGTTTAGGACCAACACTGATGGGCTTGAGTGTCAGTAAACTGCTCTATCGCTTCATTTTCTCTCTGGTCTGCTCTACCTCACCTCCCAGCAACTCTCTCTGTTCTTCTCTTCCCCCTTGTACTATGAAGAGAAACAAATAGCATACGGTATATGGTTAACTCAAAGTATTTTATTGAATATGTCCTCTTTAGAATGTCCACTGAGATATGTTTTGAGTGTCTCATCTCATTCTCATCTCATTATCTCTAGCCGCTTTATCCTGTTCTACAGGGTCGCAGGCAAGCTGGAGCCTATCCCATCTGACTACGGGCGAAAGGCGGGGTACACCCTGGACAAGTCGCCAGGTCATCACAGGGCTCACACATAGACACAGACAACCATTCACACTCACATTCACACCTACGGTCAATTTAGAGTCACCAGTTAACCTAACCTGCATGTCTTTGGACTGTGGGGGAAACCGGAGCACCCGGAGGAAACCCATGCTGACACGGGGAGAACATGCAAACTCCGCACAGAAAGGCCCTCACCGGCCATGGGGCTCAAACTCGGACCTTCTTGCTGTGAGGCAACAGAGCTAACCACTACACCACCATGCTGCCTGTTTTGAGTGTGCTTCTGGAAATCATACATAGAATCCATGTAATGCAGGTAGAATTACTTTGTGATTTTGATGATTATTATTATTTTAATTTTCTGGCTAAACGGTTATTGTTTTTCCACTTAACCTCATTATTTGTCCATTTGCCCACCTGGTTCTTCCTGTTCTTGTTCAATCCATCCTCTCTCCCCATCCTCCTCACTCCCTCTTTGCACTGACAATCTCACACAAACCTATTATTCAACTAGAAAATAATAAATAATCTGATAAGACAAATAGAGTATGTGGCAGCGGGGGCGTGGTCAAGCGCTGGTCTGTGACAGGAGGGTGGAGTCAGGGAAGGTAAGTGG
The DNA here is from genome assembly GCF_027579695.1 of Neoarius graeffei. Classification (NCBI taxonomy): domain Eukaryota; kingdom Metazoa; phylum Chordata; class Actinopteri; order Siluriformes; family Ariidae; genus Neoarius; species Neoarius graeffei. Next base: position 7,421,201 of record NC_083586.1, read on the forward strand.
CAGAATCACTACACCTGAAGTCAATTAACCTGTGTTTGTGTGTGTCTTCCCAGTGACCGCGCCCTACTTAAGGAGGGAGAGCGAGAGCAGAGGAGCTCATCCCCGAACCAGACGCCGGTCGTGTGTGTCTGTTTGGTTTAAGAGTTGTTCATTGAAAAGTGTGGCAATAAAAGCCCTATTTCCGAACCTGATCTCTGTCCTGCCGTCCTCTGTGCTCCACCCACCCATACAAACCGTTACAGAGTATTTGTGACATAAGTTGATATAAGAGGGGGTTGGGGAGAATCCACATTTGATACCAGTATAACACACTGCTAAGTTATGTGAAATCATTGTGGAGTCCATCCCAAAATGAATATGGGCAAAACAAAAGCTATCTTGGTGTTATAACCATGGTCTTGATTTTGACTACATGTCCACTCTTACCTGGTTCTTCTCTCACTCTCTCTCTGTTTTCCTCTCTCAATCATTGTGCCATCATCCAAAAAGTAAATGCAAACAACCAAATAATTTATGACCTAATACAAGCCATAAACTGATCCATATCAATTTATAACAATATTCTAATTGAATATTGGGCTACCACTGTCCGTCGACATAAGAAAGTCAAAATGACTTCACCTGGATCTGGCTGATTTTTTTTTTTTTAGAAAAAACATGTATATCCATAGCCCTATGATGACCTGGCGACTTGTCCAGGGTGTACCCCGCCTTTCGCCCGTAGTCAGCTGGGATAGGCTCCAGCTTGCCTGCGACCCTGTAGAAGGATAAAGCGGCTAGAGATAATGAGATGAGATGAGATGAGATGTATATCCATCTATGGGGGGGGGGGATCCCCACAACATTTCCCATAAGTCAGGTTTCTTTCAGTACTTCAATTCACTGTCCAAAAATATACTGTAAACAAACCATGAAGCCCAATTCAAATCAGAAGAGGAATCTTTCGCTAACTAAAATAAAGGACATTAGTTAGCTCCTTGCCTGGCAACTAGCAATATGCTAGCAGGCTAAAAGCTCAGAAAGCCAACATTAGCTGATAATCTCTATTTTACAGGGAAATGGTTAGTAATTGATTTGCCAAGAATGCACCAGAAGGCATGAAAATTTCCAAATTTTTCAGGGGCAGGGCATGCACCCCCATCATTAGCCTGGCAGCTTTGCCTCTGCAAATTCCAGAGCCACCGACAACATTTTTTTTCCTATTATTTATTTATTTATTTTTATTTTTTTTTTAAGCTGCCCACTTCAGATTTTCTGGAGAACCCTGTCTTTAACTTTCATGCCTATGTATGACACGTTGGTTGTTTAAAAATATTTATAATGTCTGAGAAATTAAAACTCATTAAACAGCTCAGTCTACACTTTCGGTAATTAACCTATAATTATTTTAACCTTGCTTTCCCAAGCAATTTTCTGTATCTCAATATGCTGCTAATGGAATGGGCTATAACCTTATAAATATATACACCTCATTTTAAATATTCTACAGCATACATTTTTATGTTGCACTCCCAAAAACTAGGCATGTACATTGATTAATGAGTCAGCCATTAAAAAAACGTAAAAAACTTGACCTATTAATCAGTGCTCTTTAGGGAAAGTACAAAGACTTTCAGAATTGTTAATTATGGTTACAGAAGAGTGGGTTACACTTAGATGATACAAATTAGACAAATAAATAAAATCTCCATGATAAGGCTTATTAAAGGTGCAGATGCAATGAATGTTGCTTGATAGTATTTTTTTTCCTTTTCCATGTAAGCTAAGATATTGATATTGTCACTGAATGTTAATAAATCCTCTTTTATTTATTTGTGTAGCACTGTACTGGGTAACAGTAGGTTAGTATAATGTATAATTCAATTAATTTGTTTAGTAGCCTTAAAATGTATTAAAACACAAAATATGATCACTCAGTTTTATTTATTGCTTGCTTGCTTGTTTGTGGTTAGCCCATTTGGAATAATTCAGCAATATCACAAGAGGGAATGTTGTATTGAATATCAGTATGACTAATTTGGTCATAGGCATGAGGCCACAGGCCGAGTGCCATAGCTAATCCCAGCCAATATTGCTTTTATACAACAGTTCTTTAAACAAGAATTTAATATTGAGTAAGTGACCTTTTGGACACAGTATGGCCAAATGTTCTTTTTATTTTTGGTTTGCAAGCAGAAATGGGTCCTGAAGAAGCCATGCTCGATAGCACAGCAGCCAGCTGTCTCACATTGATTTATACATTCCTGTTAAAGGTGCTTCTGGTAAAACTAGTACCCCTTCCTTTTCATCTGATGATCTTTCATATTTTAAAGTCAAAAGTTATATTCCTGAAAAGTATAATTTGCCATATTTGCTGACAATGTCACTAACACTTCCATAGTAACTGTTCCAAATTAGGAAGTGGCATTTTACAACCCTAAATCAGAAAAAGTTGGGACAGTATGTTGAAATTAAAATTAAAACAATGATCAAGTCATATGCGACCTGTATTGCTCTCAAAACAATACATTTCATTGTTTTCAAAATACTTATCAATTTTGATTCTTCCACCACATTTCAACAAAAGTTGGCATGGTAAAGCACTTACCACTTTGTAATGTTGCCATTCCTTCTCACCCCACTTAAAAAAAATGTTTAGGAACTGAAGACACCAAGTGACAAAACATTTCAGGTGTTATTTTGTCCCATTCTTCCTGCAAACAGGTCTTAAGGTGTTAATCTCACCCTTTATGCACCCAAATTCCTCCAGATTCCTTGAATTCATTTCATGATTTTATTGACCACAGATGGTGAAATATCCAAATCCCTTCATATCTTTCTTTGAGGAACATCATTTTTAAACATTTCAATAATTTTCTCATATATTTGTTGAAAAACTGGAGATCCTTGACCCATCTTTGCTCCTCAAAAAACTAGGCCCTTCATTGAGACTGATTTTGGACCAAATTATGATTACAATAACATGTTGGCGTCATCTTTTTCAAATCACATCATTTTATTGTTTTACCTCATTACTTGCCCCAGTCCCCATTTTTGGAATGCACTGCAGATCTGAAATGAAGGAATGGATGTACATTAATAAAATGAAGTTGCCCAGACAAAACATGAAATATCTTTGACTCTTAATGTCTATAATTAATCCATCCATCAATTATCCATAACTGCTTATCTTGTGCAGGGTCACAAGCAAGCTGGAGCCTATCCCAGCTGACTATGGACGAGAGGCAGGGTACACCCTGGACAAGTCACCAGATCATCACAGAGCTGACACAGAGACAAACAACCATTCACACTCACTTTGCATGCCTTTGGAGTGTGGGGGAAATTGGAGCACTCAGAGGAAACCTACATAGACATAGGGAGAACATGCAAACTCCATACAGAAAGGCCCTCGTCAGCCACTGGGCTTGAACCCAGAACCTTCTTGCTGTGTGGTAATGGTGCTAACCACCATGTCACTTAATTGCTTTTTTTATTATTTGCATTTTCCTTATGGTCCCAACTTTTGCTGATTTGGGGTTGCACATGGATGAGTGTACTGATACACACAGTGAAACGTCCCAGTGCTGTTATGAAATCATCACTTTGAATGCTGGCCAACCAATCAAATTACAGTTGTATCTTTTTTATATTACTTGTATAATGAAATATATTTTAATAGCCTGTTTATTAACATTGCTAGCCTGCTGAATGCAGGAAGCCTACATGATCAAATCACATGACCTAAGTATTTCTTTAAATCAGCTTTTTTTTTTCCCTCAGTATCATCATATGATTTCTGTCCTTAAATATACTGATTTGGATAGAATAATTAGAAATCTGAATGGAGGCTCATCCCTGGTGGGTAGCATACCTGTCAACCCTCCCGTTTTTCCCGGGAAATCCCTTATTTTGACTTATTTCCCGCTGTTTTCACATTTTTTTATTTTCCTGAAAATATCCCGTATTTTGACATTATATAAAAGTCCCGTATTTTCACAATATAAAAAAGTCGGTAGGTCCAGAATTCATGATGCGCCTCTGACAGGAGTTTACAGCAGGAAGTCGGGCCATGAATTCACATCCCCGCCCTCTCAGGCATCAGTAATTACAGAACTACATCTGGAGGCAAGGCTGAACAAGTAATTAGGTCCAGTGTTGCCAGATTGGGTGGTTTCCCGCCCAAGTTGGGCGGTTTCAAGTGCATTTTGGCGGGTTTTGAACATATTTTGAGCTGGAAAACGTCAGCAGTATCTGGCAACACTGATTAGGTCTGAGGTGAAGATGGCAATGCTAATAGCTAAGAAAAACATTAGCCTCTCTTTCTTTGATGATTTCAACAAGTGCGTGGCTGGAATGTTCCCAGACTCTTCATTCGCAAAGAAATTTTCCATGGGGAAAACGAAAGCCTCCCAAATAATCAAAGGTAAGCTACACATGTTTACATTAAGTATGTCCTGGCTAAGACCTCATAAATAGCCTAGTGTAAACTAATTGGTGTATTAACTGTTTTATCCACTCATTGTCTATTTTATTTTCTATCTGAAACTTACCCATTTTAAATCACTCTTGGTTTAATATCTTATATTACTCTATCTATCTATCTATCTATCTATCTATCTATCTATCTATCTATCTATCTATCTATCTATCTATCTATCTATCTAGTGTTCCAAGGCCATGACTATGGTAAAACCATAATAAATTGCAATGGAATTTAATTTATTGACTGGTTATATAATGACCTTTCTTATTTTAACATAAGATACGTATTTTAGCCCTTAATTTGGGAAATAACTGGTACCACTGAAAGCAAATAAAAATAAATGTATAGTTTATTCACAAATGCACTCTATAAACCATAAGCATATTGAGTTTGGGTCTTGGCTATCACCAACATGCACCAGAGTACAGGAAATCACAAATACTAGATAGAAATTGCCCCCCATTCAACTACACACCCACTTTTGGTGAAGGGTATGACTTTCTGAAATTTTCCCTTATTTTGAGTTAAAAATCTGAGAAATATCCCTTTTTTTTAAAACCTCAAAGTTGACAGGTATGGTGGGTAGTCTCATTTGCACTTTTTTATTCCTTTTATTAAAATATACTGTTCTAATAATGTAGAACCATTACTAACTACGGTACCTAACAGAACCAGCAGAAGCTTATCTGTTCAGCTTACATGCTCAGGAACGCACACATTATCAGAAGGAGCCCTAAGCATCCTGCACTCCATGCTGTGAGATTGTCTTTCTACAAATGATCACTGCAACAATGGTCCATCGCCAAGGGAACTGTATCAATTAACAAGCTAATCGGCTTGCCTTTGTCACTTTGCCTCAGCGTCATGACCCCGTCTCAAATGAAGGCACTCCAGAAGAGCTGCAGTCATATGGCTCATAGTGCCAATTCAAATGAGGCCCATGAGGAGACAAGAGTCTTGAGGCAACTAATATAGAATACAGTTTGTTTCCGTGAGAGAATGTGCTGGAAAGAGCAAACATAGGGAGTCAGAGGGATGCTTACAAGCTCTTTGGGGAAGATTAGGAATTGTGCATCTAGAGCTCCGAGATACTGTGGTCTCTCAGTTACGTCTGTTCTTGTTGACCATAGGGTCTTTGACATTGGAAATAATGATCTTCTGATAAATGCGAATGGGCAGTGTATGCAAATGTTTTCCATTTCAGGTTGAGAGTATGCTGTGCATCTTCTGGCTGCCACTTCTCACCAGAGCTTTTTACTTTTACTTTATTTTCTCTTTTGTTTTTCTTTTTTGTGTTTGTGTAGTTTGGTGGGGTTTTTTTTTTGTTTAAGCATTTTGTCCACTGGTTGTGGTGTAGCTCCAGACCCAGTTTTGGGCGTCGGTACCCTCCAGGCCTTGGTTCACCATTGGTGATGTCTGTGCTCCTCGCTATGGACTGCAGTGAGCTTGTTGTCCCCTTTAACAACGTGGTTGTCCAGCGCTCTGTGCGGAGGTGCTTTTGTGCTTGGCGCAGTGTTCTGAACGATGTTGCTGGGTGTCGTGGTGCCTGTACAGGTAGTATGGGACATACAAGTGCTCTCTCTGTGGTGGTGCTTCTGTACTCACTTTATCCATGGAGCGGTGTTCCGGGTGGTGTTGCCTGGCATCGTTGCAGCAGTTGTGCAGGCAGTGTGGGACTTTTCTTTGTGCACCTTTTGGTAGGACTGTGGCAGCTACACCATTGGAATGACATCCTGATCTTTTTTGGTGGACTTTTTTTAATTTTTATTTTTTTTTCTTCCCCCTAATTATAAAGTGATCTTGGGAATGAGAAAGGTGCGATACAAGTTTAACTGATTCTTCTTATTAATATTATAATTATTATTAGTATTATTACTACTACTACATGTTAGATCATGGTCATCTACTGGAAAATTTAATGCTGGTTTGGAAAGAGCTGCATCAACATAATGAAATGACTTTACAGCATTGCACAGGGAACCATTCTCTGAACTTTGTTCTTCTACCTCAGCAAAGCCACACTGATGGCTTTTCATTTTACTTACATCACAATGGATTCTCATTGGTCAGTAGGTATTGAATAATTGTTTGGGGGGATTTCTTTTCTTTCAAAAGTTGTTTGGCTTCAGACAAAATTTTAACCACTGGTTACCACAGACAATGGAAGCTCACTGACTTTGACCTAATCTTCAAGGTGACAGAGCATATTTTATGTGTCTTGTCATCGGCAAATTTAATAATGGTGTTTCCAGGATAGGTAGGGGTGTAGTCATGTGTGTAAAGAGAATAGAGTTGGGGGCTCAACACACAGCCCTGGGGAGAGCCAGTGCTGAATGTGCAGAAGGAGGAAAGGTGGAGGCCGAGTTTCACTGTCTGGAGGTGATTTGTCAGGAAGTCCTTTATCCAGGAACAGGTGAGTGAGGGAAGGCCTAAGTCCAGTAGCTTGATGACAGTATGTCTGGGATGATGGTGTTTAAAGCTGAGCTATAGTTTACAAAGAGCATTCTCACATAGCTCCCCTGATGCTCCAGATGGCATAGGGCAGTGTGTAGAGCTGTGACTATGGTGTCTTCAGTAGATCTATTTGCACGATAGGCATACTGGTGTGGGTCAAAGCTGGGAGGGAGACAGGCTTTGACGTGATGTTGAACCAGCCTTTCAAAAGACTTTGTGATAACAGGTGTGAGAGTGACTGGATGATAGTCCTTGAGGCTGTCTATGGTAGGTTTCTACCCCAAACATGTACCCATTCTACCAGAATCAAGTGTCAAATTTGGCCTTTGACCTACTTTTAGAGGTAAAAAAGGTCCTTTTCTTTTTCTGACTAGACTATTTCAAAAAATCATAAAAATAGTTTAATATTTATGTATGACCTTATATTTTTCCCTTAGTGCATATTCTTTTGTAGACTGACAAATTGATGTATTTTATCAAAATCTGTATATAAAAAACTCCCAAATGTGATGATTATCACTTAAAACTTTGCATTGGTGTTTTCTCTACTTTGTGCCTAAACTATTACCTCAACAGCCCTGCAATGATCTGGTGACTTCTCCAGGGCATACCCCGCCTCTCACCCATAGTCAGCTGGGATAGGCGCCAGTTTGCCTGTGAACCTGCACAGGATAAGCAGTTACAGATAATGAATGGATGGATGGATTACCTCAACATAAATGAAATGTATTATTCACTAAAGATAATTTACATATGCTCTTCCTATTTGTACTGTCAAATCACATTTCTCTAGCATTTTCAGGTCTAAGTCTGAAAAACTATCAAGAGACAAAAATGTCATTTTCACCATGAAATAATGTTTTTGGCTGATAACATGCTATAGTAAAATACCCCAAATATCCATTCTACCTGACTCAACTGTCAGATTTGACCTTTAACCTACTTTCCGAGGTCAGGTAGGTTATTCAGTTTTTAATGCACCAATTTTATCAGCTGTTTACATATACAGATACTTGAGGGAGTAAACACAATTTTCAGTGCATATTGTAATGGAAATAAATGGCAAACAGATGGAGTTTCGATAAAATGATACATAAAGTTCTCTTTAAAAAGAGAACTGTATCAGATTTGGTTGTCAATATGGAAGTTGTTGTCATCAGGTTTTTAAAAAGCATAACTGGTAAATAATGCCGTGAAAGTGTAGATTGGATGCAGTGTAAATGTAAGAATAACATTAAAGAACAGCATGTCTGTGTAGGGGTAACTGTCTGTGAAGTGATTTGCTAGGTGAATGTCATTTGGCATGAGACGATTCAAATCCTTAGACAGCTTTAGGCATGAGGTGAAGATGGCGAGGCAAATGACGCTTGGCGCGAGGCAAATGGCGCAAGGCTGTTAACGTCATCAGTCTACATTTGAAATTGGTTAAGATTTGAAATAGTCAGTGACCTTTTCAGATTTCTAGTTAATAGTGCAAGTCATAGGTTTACAGTCAAGCAGGAAAGTCTGCACACCCCTTTCACCTTCTCCATGTTTTATTATGTTATAGACTTATTCTAATTGTAGATTGAGTTAATTTTTTTGTCACAAAATTCTACACGCAATAGCCCATAATGACAAAGTGAAAGCAGGTTTTTAGGCATTTGTGCTAATTTATTAAAAATCAAAATGTAAAATATCATAAGTGTGCGCACCCTTTGATATGACACCCAAAAGTGAGCTGAGGTGCATTTTGTTTCCACTAATACTGCTTGAGATGTTTCTACAACTTAATTGGAGTTCACCTGTGGTAAATTCAATTGACTGGACATAATTGGGGATTGCCAACACCTGCCTATATAAGGTCCCACAGTTGACAGTGCATGTCAGAGCAAACTCCAAGCCATGGGGTCAAAGGAATTATCTGCAGACCTCAGAAACAGGATTGTGTCAAGGCATAGATCTGGAGAAGGGTACAGAAAAATTGCTGCAGCTTTACAGGTCCTAAAGAGCACAGTGGCCACCATCATTCATAAATGGAAGAAGTTTGGAACCACCAAGAATCTTCCTAGACCTGGCCACCCAGCCAAACTAAGTGATAGGGGAAGATGGGCCTTGGCCAGGGAGGTGAGCAGGAACCCGAGGGTCACTCTGATAGAGCTCCAGCATATCCTTGTGGAGATGGGAGGACCTTTCAGAAGATCAACCATCCAGGCAGCACTCCACAAATCAGGCCTTTATGGTAGAGTGGCCAGACAGAAGCCACACCTTAATAAAAGGCACATGACAGCCCGCTTGGAGTTTGCCAAAAGGCACCTAGAGGACTCTCAAACCATGAGAAACAAGATTCTCTGATCTGATAAAACCAAAACTGAACTTTTTTGGCCTGAATACCAAATATCATGTCTGGAGGAAACCAGACACTGCTCATCACCTGGCTAATGCCATCAGTGAAGCATGGCGGTGGCAGCATCATGATGTGGGGATGTTTTACAGCAGTGGGAATGGGGTGACTAGTCCTGATAGAGGGAAAGATGAATGCAGCTAAGTACACCGAGATCCTTGAAGAAAACCTGCTCCAGACTAGGGTGAAGGTTTACCTTCCAACATGACAGTGACCCAAAGCGCACAGCCAAGAGAACAAAGGAGTGGCTTCAGAGAAAGTTTGTGAATGTCCTTGAGTGGCCCAGCCAGAGCCCAGACCTGAATCCAATTGAACATCTGTGGAAGGAGCTGAAAATGGCTGTGTACCAATGCTCCCCATCCAACCTGATGGAGCTTGCAAGGATATGCCAAGACGAATGGGCAAAAAAATGTCCAGAAACAAATGTGCCAAGCTCATAGCTTCTTTCCCAAGATGCCTTGAAGCTGTACTTGCTGCCAAAGGTGCATCAACCAAGTATTAGGCTAAGGGTGTGTACAGATATGTAACCCCTAAATAACCTATTTTTGTCAGTAAAATAAAATTGCATATTTTCTAAAAACTTGCTTTCACTGTCATTATGAGCTATTTTGTGTAGAAGTTTGTGACAAAAAATGAACTCAATATATTGTAGAATGAGTCTGTAATGGGGCGGCATGGTGGTGTAGTGGTTAGCGCTGTCGCCTCACAGCAAGAAGGTCCTGGGTTCGAGCCCCGGGGCTGGCGAGGGCCTTTCTGTGTGGAGTTTGCATGTTCTCCCCGTGTCTGCGTGGGTTTGCTCCGGTTTCCCCCACAGTCCAAAGACATGCAGGTTAGGTTAACTGGTGACTCTAAATTGACCGTAGGTGTGAGTGTGAATGGTTGTCTGTGTCTATGTGTCAGCCCTGTGATGACCTGGCGACTTGTCCAGGGTGTACCCCGCCTTTCGCCCGTAGTCAGCTGGGATAGGCTCCAGCTTGCCTGCGACCCTGTAGAAGGATAAAGCGGCTAGAGATAATGAGATGAGATGAGTCTGTAATGGGGCGGTACGGTGGTGTAGTGGTTAGCACTGTCGCCTCACAGCAAGAAGGTCCTGGGTTCGAGCCCCGTGGCCGGCGAGGGCCTTTCTGTGCGGAGTTTGCATGTTCTCCCCTGTGTCTGCGTGGGTTTCCTCCGGGTGCTCCGGTTTCCCTCCACAGTCCAAAGACATGCAGGTTAGATTAACTGGTGACTCTAAATTGACCGTGAGTGTGAATGGTTGTCTGTGTCTATGTGTCAGCCCTGTGATGACGTGGCAACTTGTTCAGGGTGTACCCCGCCTTTCGCCCGTAGTCAGCTGGGATAGGCTCCACCTTGCCTGCGATCCTGTAGAACAGGATAAAGTGGCTAGAGAGAATGAGATGAGATGAGTCTGTAATGTAATAAAACATGGTGAAAGGGGTGTGCAGACTTTCCGGTTTGACTGTATATTAATCCAGTTCTAATATTTACTCGGGCGGCATGGTGGTGTAGTGGTTAGCACTGTCGCCTCACAGAAAGGAGGTCCTGGGTTCAAGCCCAGCAGCTGGCGAGGGCCTTTCTTTGTGGAGTTTGCATGTTCTCCCCGTGTCTGTGTGGGTTTCCTCCAGGTGCTCCAGTTTCCCCCACAGTCCAAAGACATGCAGTTTAGGCTAATTGGTGGCTCTAAATTTACCATGAGTGTGAATGGTTATCTGTCTGTGTCAGCCCTGCGATGACCTGGCGACTTGTCCAGGGTGTGCCCCACCTCTCGCCCATAGTCAGCTGCGATAGGCTCCAGCTTGCCTGTGACTCTGTAGAACAGGATAAGTAGCTACAGATAATGGATGGATGATATTTACTCATTTCTATAGTAATATGTTAAAATCACAAAGACTTTTATCGTGGACATTCCACATAATATAAAATGCTTGTTTTTATTTAACAAAAAAAAGGTACGATAGGTGATATGGTAAAGTTTTCTGTAAGGAGACATTTATAGCAAAGCCCCATAGAAATGCATTGACCTGATTTTTGATGGCTTGAAAGCACGACATCTGTCCATCCATCTAAATGTGTATCACCACAGGGAACCCAACCGTGAGTGCAAGGCAACGTATCTCAAACACATCTTGACCACCAGACAATGAAAATTGTATCACTCCTTGACAGAAGATAGATGGGCTTTTATCCAGTGCTTATTTTTACTTTGCTTAAAAAAAAAGTGGGATTATTTATACACATTGTAAGTGCAGGAAGAGTTTTACCGAAAGCATGCTAGCAAACAAATCCAAAATGGTAACAAAGGCAGAGTCAAAAAACAGAGTGATGCACAGAGAGGATATCGGACATATATATGTTATTTACCGGCTGGGAGGTCCATATAGGGAAAACTGTGAACAAGGTCTGGAAAATGCTGATCGAGGCCTTTGGCCTCGGTCAGCATTTTCCAGGCTGAGGTCACACTTTTTCCCCTATACAGACCTCCCAGCCAGTAAATAACTTATTTATTATTGTCTCCACTACAAAATAATTGATTCTTCAGAGCTCCTGATAAAATGCACAAAACCAACAGTGACAATAGCGAATAAGGCCACACATTTTAGTTTTATTTGAAACCTTCATTAAATACACGACTGTTTTACCATTCACAATCAGAATCTCAGAAATTGGAAATAGGACAGAAGGAAAAACATCTTTGCATCACTTGTAAAAGCTATTCGATTTAAAGAAAGCCCATAACAAATGGGCTAAGGAAGCAAGGGAATGTTTACAAAGTGATTTAGTCAGAATCGGAGTCATCACTGAGGATGATTCATCACTGTTTCTTCTGCATTTGCTCGATCATGTTGCCACCCAAATAGAAATTAGAGCTACCTTCCATTTTCCTGATTGAGGCTCCCAAGAAAATAGCAGTAGCAGAAAGCCCATTGGGCGACTGGAGTCACTGAATTTCTTCCTGTTGGTGATAAACAGGCTTCAACACACTGGCAGGGACTGTAGAGATTAACTTGTTGTCTTGCACGTGTTCTTCAGACTGGCTCAAAACAAGAGACATCTTTCACTGGTGAACAAGAGAGGCTGATTTATAAGAATCAAGACTTTTTAGATTCTTATGTCCACTCAACTGAGCAACATAATTGCTTAGGATATCAGCGTCGAGAAGGCACCCAATGGATGTCTTTCACACTGCATGGTTGGTCACATTTGCTTGTAAACTGGTTCTCTTAGTAGCTGTTGATAGGAGCTTCCCAATGGAGTTTTTGTCGAACGGGCCCTTGCTGTACCAAACTTGGTTGTTTGGTTTTTCGTTTGTAGTTGATTACCAAATAGAAAGGGGAATCGCTGGTATTCATTTTTGGTGGTCAGTGGCTTCTAAAGGCTTTATAATAGCGAACAGGGCACTGTTTGTTGTTGGTTGCTTGTGCTATTGGACTGAAAGCTCTGCCAGGACCTTTGCCATTATGAACTTTTGAGCCTCTTTCGGTGACCCAAACGAACACTTCTTTCCTGGTTTTGCCATCATGTTGAAGTTGTATATCTCCCCATTTCAACTTCCTGCATTTGTCTCTAGCTCTGAATCTGAAATACAGTGCAAGGAGCCACCAAATGGTTCGCTGTAGATACTCGGGTTTGTGCTCGCCAAATTTGCCATTTTGAAATATCAGCTCTTTCTCTGTCTCGGTCAGTGGACGAGCCACTTGAGGGTGATTACCCTTTCCAAATTCATGAACTGACTGCCTCTTTCTTGATGACAGAGCCTCCCTGGATTTCGAAAACTCTTTGTCTTTAAGGATATCCAGCTTTGAACCATGGTTGTTAAGATAGCGCCGAAGACTGTGAAGAAATGCTGTCAGGGTGGTGGGTTCATAGTAGCCACCATCTTTCTTCTTTATTTCCATGAAGAAGTGGCAGCTAAGGATGTTGAGCTCTTCCCCAGCGATGTCTTCAATATTTCTGTGGTCACCGAATGATTGTAGCTGCCTTTTCCACACATTTATATCATAAGCAGTTTTCTTTTTTGTGTTTTCTGGCTTTTGTTGCTCAATACAATTCTGAATTTTGCTCATAAACTCTTGTTGTTGTTTTGCTTTTTCTTGGGATTTCTCTTTTTCAACATATGCGTTTTTGTCATTTTCATCGGGATAGTAAAATTGACTTTCATTCTGCTGTTCGTCTTGGTCTAAAGCCATTTTTTTTAGTGCTACTGTCGGGAAATTACACTGAAAACTCGCAGCAACTGTGCAACAAAGTTGCAAAAGTGAAACTGAAAATCTCAGCCAAGATAAAAGAGCTCTGACCATGGTAAAAGATAGGAGAATACAGACTGTTCTGCAGACCAGCAACAACCAATCAGAACGCAGGATTTCTTACTGAGACCACTGAGAAAATAATAAAATACAGTACTCACAATTCAAACCCAGAAAAACAATACAAAATACAAGGCTCTCGTAAACTCTGTGTAACTGAAAATCCCTATGCATATGCACTGTGAACTCTAATC